>NC_041385.1:434391668-434469199 GCF_002162155.2 Triticum dicoccoides | reverse complement strand
AAACGATTCGCCCCCCTTGACTGCTAGGACCCAACAGCTACACCTTCGCACGCAAGGAAGTGCGTCCGGGCAAAAAAAAACGACTCGCCCCCCTAACTGCTGGGACCCACCAGCTACATCTTTGCAGGCAAGGAAGTGCCTGACAGTCGGGACCCACCTGGTCGAAGCATACATAGTGTTGTCATCCTGGCCGCGAACGTGTACGTACATACTGGTCGATGTAGAGGCGCGCACGTGTCGTAGTAGAGGCGCGCACGTAGCATGTACACGTACGTACAGTGGCCAGGGTGCAAGAAAGAAAATACGGTCACGTATGTGTACATACGGGCGGGTCTCGAACGCCTAGTCGCGCATACATACGGTGAGGGCTCGTGTTCATGGGGCGGCAACAGAATGCGTCGTGTTCATGGGGAGGCAACGGAATGCGTCGTGTCCATGGGGAGGCAACGGAATGCATCGTGTTCATTGGGAGGCAACGGAACGCGTGGGAGCCAACCGGCTTGGACGGAACAGGCCATGGAAACGAGGTCTGGCGTACCGCAGAACGGAGGAAACGGACCTCCTACAGTCGAAACGGGGGTCCTGTTAATCGGGAGGGGTGTGGCGTACCGCAAAACGAACGAAATAGACCTCCTACGGTCGAAACAAGGGTCCTGTTGATCGGGAGGGGTGTGGCGTACCACAAAACGGACGAAACGGACCTCCTACGGTCGAAACGAGGGTCCTATTGATCGGGAGGGGTGTGGCGTACCGCAAAACGGACGAAACGGACTTGTGCTGGAGCGCTACAGTCGAAACGAGGGGGGGTGTGGCATACCGCAAAATAGGACTCCACGGGATACTGTTCATCTCCACCATCGACCTCCTCCAGCCTCCACGGGCTACCGTCGACCTCCTCCAGCCTCCACGGGCTCCTGTTCATCCAGCCTCCACCGCGTGCTACTCCACCGACTACTGTTCAACCACCCCTCCATGGGCACCCCTCCACCATCTACTGTTCATCCAGCCCTCCACACCACGGGGTCCTGTTCAACCACCCCTCCACGGCCACCCTCCACCGTCTACTGTTCATCCAGCCCTCCACACCACGGGTTCCTGTTCATCCAGAGGCAACGCCACCGCTCACTGTTCATCCAAACCCCGCCGCAACACTCACTGTTCATCTAATCGATCGGCTTCAGTTAGCAGCAGTAGCGAAGGAATCGCTCCACCGGGTTCAGTTAACAGCCATCGATCGATCGCTCGGGTTCAGTAACGCGTAGCCTGTAGTGCAATCGCTCGGGTTCAGTTAGAGCCCAACGCCTCGCTCGGCTTCAGTTAGAGCCAACGTCTCGCACACACGCGCATACATATGAGAGAAACGCACATCTCTCTGCCCCCAACCTCCCACCATAACCGGCAACTCCCCCAAATTTTCCTCCCCCTCGCTTCTACCACGGTTTTTTCCGTCATGGACGGCCCAAAGAATGTCATGCAGTTGCGTCTCCGGCCCGCCCAGGACGAAAAGCCCATTTTCTGTCATGACTTTTTGTCATAGAAGTAAGAGCCCACCACATCTATGATGATACCGGGTTTTGTCACAATTATCGTCATAGAAGTGTCATATGTATGACAGAAAAAAATTTCGTTCGGCCCAAAATGTCATGGATGTGTCTTTTTTTTGTAGTGATACTTCTGGCCATCATTATTTATTCCTCGGTCTCCGTGTTATCGTAGCCGAAATGCAGACAAGTGAACCATGAAGTGTGAAATCAATACTCCTAGCAACCCTCTTGCTTGGTAGTTAATTGACAACATTCTCACTCTTAGTTTGTTGGTTATTGAATTATCATTCTAAGACTGATCATGCTACCTAGTCCTTATTTTCTGTGCACTTCTTGATCAAGGAGTTAGGTTTGTGCCAACCCCTTGCTTATTTGATCGCATCATCTTGCCTCGGAAGCAAGATTGTTCTCGAGCTTAATAACATATTGGTGGTTCGTGATTTTCCTAATATCTTCACGGAAGTAACACCAGGTTGTCCCCTGACTGTCATGTTGAGCCCGGGATCAGGTTGGTTTTCTTGTAAACTACCCCTTCTCCAAAAATCTGTGTTAGATGTCCCTGAGCTAGTTGGTTGAGCTAAACAACAACTTGGAGATTTGGAAGATAAAAGCTTTGCCTAACTTAGTTCGTTCTAAAGGGATATTTTTGTGTATGTGTGTTGAAGAAAGATGATATATTCATTGACTGGTCCACATGATTAATTGTTGGACCTATTGTCTTACCCAAATCTTTTATTTGCGTATGGGCTATCGTCAAATCAAATCAGAACCAACGATGTTCGTAATGTTGTCTTACTCGCGGTTGTCCCTCGAGCATACACCATTATATCTTTTGGGACTGACCAATACTATCGCCTTGTTCACATAGTTGTGGAATTCCATCTTCATTGGAATCTTGATGACTTGTTGTTGAGCTCATCAACAGCATTTTATCTTCTCCATGATTCATGTTGAACATTAAGCTAGTGTTGGAAACTTTGTAAACAATGCCTTCGTGTTCCGTTCATGAGGTATATGTTTGGATGAGAGAAGTGACTTCCTCTAATTCACGTGTATCTGATGTAAGTTGTCTCCGTGATTCGAGAAAGCTTGTTTTTACTTCCTCTAGAATCATCCCAAGCCAGTCATGCATGTGCCAACTATTCTATGGTGTGATAGACTGATCATCTTCATTCCGTATGTATCCCTAGCACACCAAGCCACTGATTGACTTGTTCAAGGAAAAGATGTTTATGTTGGGATCTAATCCATGGACTTGCATAAAGACTTCGATATCCTCGATGAGGGTTCCCCACCAGTACTCTATAGTGTTTTATTATAAGACTACTATGTGGTCATGTTTGTCTGGGACGGCGAGTTTACATGTGTGTAGCAGAACCCGCTCATGTTTTGGAGATCACTACCATAGTCCATTTCCCGAGAATCTCTCAATGTCATCTCGTCAATTTGTGTTGCTACCTTTCTTTTTCCAGACATGCTGTCTGGAATATCCTGTTACCAATTGGATTTGAATCTCAGGTAGATATGATGGTTGGAACATTCCCAACATTTGCATTTTGTTCCCAACTTGCACCGCCATTGTGCCAATTTCCCATGGGCTGCCCTTCTCAGCAGCTGTTGTCCAGGATCATCTTCAAAAGTGGACTTACCATGGGTCACATCCATTTCCTATGATAAGCAAAAATCATCCATTGCGTTGTCTTCAACAAGGTAGTCCACAACATCCATTCTAGTCCGAGTATGTCATTCTTTTGAACTCCTTCAAATGATCGATTGTGATTGCTTTAGGATGGTATAAAGAGTTTCAATGATCTTTGTATCAAAAGTAATTCTTTTTGCACCTAAGGGAATAATCCTACGAGTCACCTCCTCTAAGGGGCCCCGTTATGGAATCATGGCAATTATTTGATCTCTATCTTGAACCCATGTACCATCTTATTTAAGCATGGAATTGTTGCCTACCAATATGAACCTTCGTCATCGGGTTCTTTTCCATCGCTCCTCATATGTGTTTTGTGTCTCATCTCAAGAGGTGTTCCATGTCTCATTCCGTGAGTTGATTGTCAGTTACTCAATCTTCGAGAAGATCGGTTCTTCTAGAGTTTTTCCTTTTCTCTCGTTGTCATGTTGGATGAAGTTCTCAAAGCAAGACGTTAAGACAAAGATGATGATCGAATCAACATTCTTATGAAGTGCAACCTGGATCGTGAAGATTGTGCTAGTTTTTTGTCCCCTCTGTCTTCTTACCTCATGTCTTGAATCTCGGGACGAGATTCTTGTTTAGTGGGGGTGAGTTGTCACAAACCTAGAATTGATTGCAATTAGTTGCATCAGCATCTTGCATCATGTGTAAACTTAACTGAAACTTGAAATGGGGGATGACCAAACCCTAGCACCAAAGTAATTCAAATAGGTTCAACCCAAAATATTTTCAATGAACCCAAAATGCCCTTCAAAAATGTTCATGATGGAAAATGGTGAAAACCTTAACCAGAGATGATACACATTTTTCCAGGACATTT
Organism: Triticum dicoccoides; assembly: GCF_002162155.2. Taxonomy (NCBI): domain Eukaryota; kingdom Viridiplantae; phylum Streptophyta; class Magnoliopsida; order Poales; family Poaceae; genus Triticum; species Triticum dicoccoides. Next base: position 434,465,133 of record NC_041385.1, on the reverse strand, counting down.
TGGTCTTTGAATTAAATCAATACTTATTTGAATTGAAGATATAAATTCCTGTAAATACTTTTATAGATCCAATAATTCTGAAAACTTGTGAGTGGATCTAAATATTTTGTATCAGGCCACATAATATTTTTCAGAAGCTACAAAAATGATTTGGGTTAGGAACTAAATCAAAACAGAAAGGAATAAATAGAAAACAAAACCGGAAATGAAAAAACAGAGAGAGAGAGAAAGAGAGAGAGAGTTTACCTGGCAGCCCACCTACCTGGCCACACCCACTGGCATGTGCCAGCCGTCGTCCACCTTGCGCTAGTAGGCGAGGCGTGTGCCCGACGCAAGTGTGCTCTGCACGCCACACGAGCTGCTTGCCTACCATCCACTGCCCGCACGAAGCACTGGGTGGCGTTGCTGTTGTCGTCCCGATTTGGTCGACCCCCCCTAACTCTCACCCCTCGCATCTCCCTCGTCTATTCTTCGCCATGGCCGAGCACTTGCGTCACGGTCGCTCATCATTGCCGTATCCACAACCATCCCCTCGACCCTCGGTCGAGTCCCCGAGGTTCGCCTCCTCGCGCCGAAGCTGTCCACCGAGCCAAGCATCTCCAAACGACCTGCATCGCTGTCGCCATCGCAATCTTCAACCTCGGCCACCCGAGATCACCGGCGATCGCCCGTCCTCTCTGACGTCTCCCCCGATCCACTAACCTTCTCAACGAGACCGCTGTGAGCTCCACCTCATTTCCCCTCTTCCCTAGTGGTTTTCCCTGTGTCGTAGCCCTGCTGACCGTCGTGCCCGCAAGCTTACCGCTGCCGGCCATGTCAGCGATGTCGCACTAGTCTATGGAGCTCATGTCCGAGCACTCCATCGTGCTCAACACGCTCCCAGTAGCACATATCACCCCACTGCCGTCCTCCCCGTGCACCACAACACGATCCCGCGTGCAACCGAACTCTGGTCGCTGCTGCGAGCTTGTCTCCTCTGAGCTCCGGTAACCCCACGGCCTCCCACCTGCTCCCCTGGATGCGGACGAGCATGGGCTATGCCCCGGTGGTCTCCGCACGTCCATCCGCTGCCTCTAGCATAGGTCCGGCAAGTTCCCACCACGCTTTTGATCGTCGTCGGCTGAACTCCGGCGACAGCTGACGTGGCACCATCATTAGTACTAATCACCGCCAGTTAACCACTTAACAGACACTGACAGTGGGCCCCACATCTGGTCAAAGTGTGGGTCAACACGGGTTTAGCGCTTGTGTCACTGACCAGTGGACCCCATTGGTCAGGTTTGACCCTGGTCAACTCGGTTGACCTGCTGACACAGTAGTGACACACTGCTGACGTCATAATTACATTTGTTGGGGTTTTCTTATTTAGAAATAAATCTGAAAATTCCAAAAAATGTTTAAAACTTCTAAAAATCATAGAAAATAAACTGTAGCTCCAATGAAAATAATTTATATATGAAAATGATAAGAAAAATATGAAGAATATGTTTATGGCATGTTCATGCATGTTTGAGTAAGTTAAATCCACTATTTAGGACAAAACATGATTTGGGTAAATTTGAAAAATAGGTTTGGAGTTGGAATTTGATGTAGTTTGAATTCCACTTCAATTAAAATGTCTTGCTGTTGCATTAGCTCAATTCATTACCTTAATATGTCATATCATTCATTTGCGTGTCCATTGCATTGAATTGAATGTTGTTTCTGTTCCTTTGTCGGTGTTGTTCCCTCTCGGTAGACGTTGTTCTGACGATGTGATCGATGACACTAATGAAGACACAATGCTATATTCAGAAGTGCGAGGCAAGTAAATCCCCTTTGAGCATTCCGATACAATCCACACTCTCGATCTTGCTCTCTTTTGCTGCATTCGGACAACAACGATTCAACTGTTACATGCTGTGGTAGTTGAACCCCTTTCCTCTGCATGACCCGTCTTTGCCACAATAAATAGTTGAAACCCATTAGCATGAGTAGGAGTTGTTTGAGCCATGATGTGCCTACTCATTCATGCTTGTTTGTTATGCCTGCTATTGCTTAGAGTTGTGTCAGATCTGATTCATTCGAGATGGATTGGAATGGTGTTGAACATGTCCTTCTATTCAGAGCTAAGTATGTGAACACGATTTGGTGAAGGTAGCGGTGAGAGGCCATGTAGGAGTACATGGTGGGTTGTCTCATTAAAACCGTCCTCAGGAACTGAGTTCTGTGTCTGTGATCCAAGACAGTTACTACCACACATTGGGTTCCGGTAACTCGACCCCTCTCATCTTATTAATCGCCTCGATCTCTGTCTAGGAGTTGCATCTAGTTTCTGGTGTTTGTAGGTTGTGTTAGTAGTCTACCACATGGCACCTGGTATAGGTGGGCTTCAGACAGACTAGGCAGCGTGGCCGGGTATACCAAGCGCCGCCCGTTTGGTGGGCTTGGGAACCCTGTACACCTCGTTTGGGGCCGTGATGGAAACCTCGGTCGGAATCCCTTGCTCGAATAGGCGATAAACCTGTACTAGAGTCTTGCATGGTCAGTCAAGTCGTGGCCGACACCCTTGCCAGGCTGCCGCTTGAAGGTTGCCGAGATACATGACGTGTACATGTCGGTAAGTGGCGAGAGCGTGTGTGAAGAAGTACACCCCTGCAGGGTTAACATGATCTATTCGAATAGATGCATCCGTGGTAATGGACTACTGGATTGCTTATGCAGTTCATAGACAAGTGAAACTGGATACTCTAAAATGTGCAAGATAAACATGAGTACTATGGATAACCTTCTCGTAGGGAGACGGGAACGGATCCATAGTGGTGTATTGATGTGGTGAATATGTGGACTCGTGTGCACCACCTCAAAAGAGTTACTAGCAGTCGAAGTACAGGATAGCCACTGAGTCAGAGCTGGCTTGCTGCAGTTAAACTCCACCACCCCTTTGTTGATACTGATGCATGTCTAACTAGTTTTGATGCAAGTCTTGTTGGGTACGTTTGTACTCACATTTGCTTAATTTATGTTTTGCAGAGAGAATTCAGTCTCACTAGTAGTTCTGGGTGGACTTCAATGTTTAGCTTGTTACCTCAACTATGATCTTGTACCCGTGGGAGGGTCTTGTAGATAATCAGGCTCTAAAGCTTTCTTCCTTTTCAGATGTCTGTACCCATATGATAACCCACAAGTGTAGGGGATCGCAACAGCTTTCGAGGGTAAAGTATTCAACCCAAATTTATTTATTCGACACAAGGGGAGCCAAAGAATATTATTGAGTATTAGCGGTTGAGTTGTCAATTCAACCACACCTGGATAACTTAGTATCTGCAGCAAAGTATTTACTAGCAAAGTAGTATGATAATAAAGGTAACAGTGGCAAAAGTAAAGATGATAGTTTTGTAGGAATTGTAACAGTAGCAACAGAAAAGTAAATAAGCGAAGCACAAGATGTGAAAAGCTTGTAGGCATTGGATCAGTGATGGATAATTATGTCGGATGCGATTCCTCATGTAATAGCTATAACATAGGGTGACACAGAACTAGCTCCAGTTCCTCAATGTAATGTAGGCATGTATTCCAAATGTAGTCATACGTGCTTATGGAAAAGAACTTGCATGCCATCTTTTGTCCTACCCTCCCGTGGCAGCGGGGTCCTAGTGGAAACTAAGGGATATTGAGGCCTCCTTTTAATAGAGAACCGGAACAAAGCATTAGCACATGGTGAATACATGAACTCCTCAAACTATGGTCATCATCGAGAAGTATCCCGATTGTTGTCACTTTGGGGTTGTCGGATCATAACACATAATAGGTGACTATAGACTTGCAAGATAGGATCAAGAACACACATATATTCATGAAAACATAATAGGTTCAGATCTGAAATCATGACACTCGGGCCCTAGTGACAAGCATTAAGCATAGCAAAGTCATAGCAACATCAATCTTAGAACATAGTGGATACTAGGGATCAAACCCTAACAAAACTAACTTGATTACATGGTAAATCTCATCCAACCCATCACCGTCCAGCAAGCCTATGATGGAATTACTCACGCACGACGGTGAGCATCATGAAATTGGTCATGGAGGATGGTTGATGATGATGACATCGACGAATCCCCCTCTCTGGAGCCCCGAACGGACTCCATATCAACCCTCCCGAGAGAGATTAGGGCTTGGCGGCGGCTCCGTATCGTAAAACGCGATGAAACTTTCTCTCTGATGTTTTTCTCTGCGAAACGGAATATATGGAGTTGGAGTTGAGGTCGGTGGAGCCTCAGGGGGCCCACGAGACAGGGTGGCGCTCCTAGGGGGGTGGGTGCGCCCCCACCCTCGTGGACAGGGTGTGGCCCCCCGGTCTTGATTCTTTCGCCAGTATTTTTTATATTTTCCAAAACTTGCCTCCGTGGATTTTAGGTCATTCCGAGAACTTTTGTTTTCTACACATAAAACAATATCATGGCAGTTCTGTTGAAAACAACGTCAGTCCGGGTTAGTTTCATTCAAATCATGCAAGTTAGAGTCCAAAACAAGGGCAAAAGTGTTTGGAAAAGTAGATACGTTGGAGACGTATCAACTCCCCCAAGCTTAAACCTTTGCTTGTCCTCAAGCAATTCAGTTGATAAACTGAAAGTGATAAAGAAAAACTTTTACAAACTCTGTTTGCTCTTTTTGTTGTAAACATGCAAAGCCAACATTCAGGTTTCAACAAATATTATGAACTAGCCATACTCACAATAATACCTCGGTCTCACAATTACTCATATCAATAGCATAATCAGCTAGCGAGCCATAATAATAAAACTCGGATGACAACACTTTCTCAAAACAATCATAACATGATATAACAAAATGGTATCTTGCTAGCCCTTTCTGAGACCGCAAAACATAAATGCAGAGCACCTTTAAAGATCAAGGACTGACTAGACATTGTAATTCATAGTAAAAGAGATCCAGTCAAGTCATACCCAATATAAACCAATAGTAATGAATGCAAATGACAGTGTGCTCTCCAGCGGGTGCTTTTTAATAAGAAGGGTGATGACTCAACATGAAAGTAAATAGATAGGCCCTTCGCAGAGGAAAGTAGGGATTTGTAGAGGTGCCAGAGCTCGATTTTAAACTAGAGATTGAATAACATTTTGAGCGGCATACTTCCACTGTCAACGCAACAACTATGGGATGGCTATATCTTCCATACTACATGCATTATAGGCAGTTCCCAAATAGAATGGTAAAAGTTTATACTCCCCCACCACCAACAAGCATCAATCCATGGCTTGCTCGAAACAACGAGTGCCTCCTACTAACAACAGCCCTGGGGGAGTTTTATTTAATTATATTGATTTGCTTTGATCTTTTTGGATCATTGGACTGGGCATCCTGGTTACCGGCCCTTTCTCGTGAATGAGGAGCGGAGTCCACTCCTCTTGAGAATAACCCACCAAGCATGGAAGATATAGGAAGCCCTAGTTGAAACATGAGCTGCTCAAGCATATAAAACAGAATTTCATTTGAAGGTTTGGAGTTTGGCACATACAAATTTACTTGGAACATTAGGTAAATACCGCATATAGGAAGGTATGGTGGACTCATATGGAACAACTTTGGGGTTTAAGGAGTTTGGATGCACAAGGAGTATTCCCGCTTAGTACAGGTGAAGGCTAGCAGAAGACTGGGAAGCGACCAACTAAGAGAGTGACAACAGTCATAAACATGCATGGAAATTAATTCACACCGAGTACAAGCATGAGTAGGATATAATCTACCATGAACATAAATATCATGAAGGCTATGTTGATTTGTTTCAACTACATGCGTGAACATGTGCCAAGTCGAGTCACTCAATTCATTCAAAGGAGGATACCATCCCATCATACCACATCATAATCATTCTAATAGCATGTTGGAACACAAGGTAAACCATTATAACTCATAGCTAATCAAGCATGGCACAAGCAACTATAATCTCTAAATGTCATTGCAAATATGTTTACTTCATAATAAGCTGAATTAGGAATGATGAACTCATCATATTTACAAAAACAAGAGAGGTCGAGTTCATACCAGCTTCTCTCATCTCATTCAGTCCATCTTATATCGTCATTATTGCCTTTCACCTGCACGACCAAATGAGGTGTATAATAATAATAGTGCACGTGCATTGGACTAAGCTGGAATCTGCAAGCATTCAACTCAAGAGAGAAGACAAAGTAATATAGGCTCTAAGTTAAATAAACAATCATGCATATGAGAGCCACTAAACATTTTCAATATGGTCTTCTACTCTCGACCCCCAAAGGAAAAAAAAAGAAAATAAAACTATTTACATGGTAAAGCTCCCAACAAGTAAGAAGAAGAACGAGAAATCTTTTTGGGTTTTCATTTTAATTTCTACTACAAGCATGGAAATTAAACTAACTACTTTTTTTGGTTTTTCTTAAAGTTTATGAAACACACAAGAAGAAAGCTAGAAAAAGAAAATTAAACTAGCATGGATAATACAATGAAAGAGTATGAGCACCGACGACTAGAATAGTGTGTGAACATGAATGTAAAGTCGGTGAGAAATACGTACTCCCCCAAGCTTAGGCTTTTGGCCTAAGTTGGTCTACTGCCAAGGACCGCGGCTACTCTCCCCGGTGTACTGGGAGGTGTAATCAGGATACCACTGACTGGCCATCTCCGGGTCCCACTGGTAAGATGATGCACGATAAGGGTCTAATGCAGGTTCCGACTCAGGCTCAGGTTGTAGAGTGGATGCTTGGCCTCGATGAGCGTACACCGCTTCCGGTGTGACAAGAAAATTATCTGCAATCAAATCAAACAACAGAGGCGCAGGCAAAATAATAGTCTCATTGTGTTTCTTATTAAGTGTCAGGTTATACAAGAGCATCTTATCTTTGTTGTCAACAATGAACTCATGTGCTACCATGCTATTGTAATCTAAAATGTAAGGAGGCCATTTTGTCTCCTATTTCTCATGGTGCCTAATAGGTATCTCAAAATGTCTAGCAAGACGTGCAGCATAGATACCTCCAAAGATGGGGCCTTTTGTACAATTCAGGCTTAGCCGTTTAGCAATGACGGCACCCATGCTAAAACTATTATCTCCAAACAAGGCATGGTGAAGAATGATAATATCAGGAACATTGAAGTTTCCACTATTTCCACGACCAATCAAGCATCTACTAGCAAATATGGCAAAGTAGCGTAAAACAGGAAAGTATATGCTAGATATTCTCGCATCGGAACTCTTCTTTGGATCCCTTACAGTGATAGTGTTAACAAAGCCATCCACATCTTTACGATGTGGTTCCTCTAATTTTCCCTCAAAGGGTATCCTACATACCGCGCAAAAATTACGTAAAGACATTTCCCTGAATTCATCATATAAATGAAATGATACTGAAGGCGGTCACTTCTTAGGATAATAATAAAAGTTTTGCACAAAAGTATTGGTGAGTAAGAGATATTGATTGATCCGGTCGTGGAGGAAATCGGTGAGGCCTGCATTCTCGATCAAAGAATAAAAATCTTCATAAATTCTAGTTTCTCTCAAGAAATTATCGCATGGCCATTCACACGGCCATACTTCCGCTATGTGAGGAAGATTATACTTGGTTTTTTCCTTCTCTTTAGCTTGTTTTTCCTGGGAGCATTGGCTAGAAGAGCCCCTCAAAAATCTCCTTAACATTTTTTGAAAATTTCTGAAATTTTAGTAACTTCAAAATAAAAGTGAATGAAACTAAACAAGATTGGTAGGAACTACTCCTACAAGTTCCTAGATCCTATATCATGCATTAGAATTACTTGGGACCTCATAAATTTAACATGCAAGCTCAAGAACATGGTCACCTATGCACTGAAAATTTGCAATGAATAAAGCACTAGAAGAAAAACTAATTGGACCAATGGAGGAGTCACATACCAAGCAACAATCTCCCAAAGCAGTTTTGTGAATGGAGCTTTGAGCAAGGAGATCGAAAATCGCAGCAAAATGAGCTAGAACTCGTGCTTGAGCTGGATGGGATTTTTTTGGGAAGAAGATGGAGTGTGTGGGTGCTGGCATAAGTGGAGGAGAGCCACCAGGGGCCCATGAGACAGGGGGGCGCGCCCAGGGGGGTGGGCGCGCCCTCCACTCTCGTGGCCTGGTGCTTGCCCCTCCTGCAGTGTTTTCAGTGCCTAAAATCCTCAAATATTCCATAAAAAATCATACTAAATTTGCAGGGCATTTGGAGCACTTTTATTTTCGGGATATTTCTTATTGCACGGATAATTCAGAAAACACACATAATACTATTTTTGCTTTATTTATTCTAAATAACAGAAAGTAAAAAAGATGGTACAGAAGGTTGTGCATTCTAGTTTCATCCATCTCATCATCATCAAAATGAATCCACTAACAAGGTTGATCAAGTCTTGTTAACAAACTCATTCCGAATAACATGGAACGGGAGAAATTTCGAATAACACTAAGTTACTTCAACGGGGATATGAACATCCCCAATAATAAGAATATCATATTTTTTCTTGACGGTAGGAAGAGGAAATTCAAAACCTCCAATAATGATAGTTGGAACTTTTCCAATAGAATTGATGCTATGAACTTGAGATTGTTTCCTCAGAAAGTGTACCGTATGCTCATTACCATTAACATGAAAAGTGACATTGCCTTTGTTGCAATCAATAACAGCCCCTGTCGTATTCAAAAAGGGTCTACCAAGGATAATCGACATACTATTGTCCTCGAGAATATAAAGAATAACAAAGTTCGTTAAGATAGTGACATTTGCAACCACAACAGGCACATCCTCACAAATACCGACAGGTATGGCAGTTGGTTTATCAGCCATTTGCAAAGATATTTTAGTAGGTGTCAACTTATTCAATTCAAGTCTACGATATAAAGAGAGAGGCATAACACTAATACCGGCTCCAAGATCACATAAAGCAGTTCTAACATAATTTCTTTTAATGGAGCATGGTATAGTTGGTACCCCGGGGTCTCCAAGTTTCTTTGGTATTCCGCCCTTAAAAGTGTAATTAGCAAGCATGGTGGAAATTTCAGCTTCCGGTATCTTTCTTTTATTTGTAATGATATCCTTCATATATTTAGCATAATGATTTACTTTAAGCATATCAGTTAAGCACATACATAAGAAGATAGGTCTAATCATTTCAGCAAAGCGCTCAAAATCGTCATCATCCTTTGTCTTGGATGGTTTAGGAGGAAAGGGCATGGGTTTCTGAACCCATGGTTCTCATTCTCTACCGTGCTTCCTAGCAACAAAATCTCTCTTATCATAATGTTTATTCTTTGATTATGGGTTATCAAGATCAATTGCAGGTTCAATCTCTACTTCATTGTTCTTGCTAGGTTGAGCATCAACATAAACATTATCATTAACATTATCACTAGGTTCATGTTCACCACCTGATTCTGTTTCAGCATCAGAAACAGAAATATCATTGGGATTCTCAGGTGTGTCTACAATAGGTTCACTAGAAGCATGCAAAGTCCTATCTTTTTCTTTTTCTTCTTTTTGGAATAACTAGGTGCCTCTAAATTATTTCTCTGAGAATCTTGCTCGATTCTCTTAGGGTGGCCTTCAGGATACAAAGGTTCCTGAGTCATTCTACCAGTTCTAGTAGCCACTCTAACAGCAAAGTCAGGTTTATTATTTAATTCATCAAGCAAATCATTTTGAGCTTTAAGTACTTGCTCAGCTTGAGTAGCAACCATAGAAGCATATTTGCTAACGAGTTTAAGTTCACCTTTAACTCTAGCCATATAATCACTCAAGTGTCCTATCTCGAAAGCATTATTCTTTAATTTTCTACCAACATAAGCATTAAAACTTTCTTGTCTAGCCATAAAGTCATCAAATTCATCTAATAATGGGCTATGAAATTTAGTAGAGGGAATTATAACTTTATCATATCTATAGAGAGAATTTACCTTTACTACCTGTGTCGGGTTATTAAGACAATGTGGTTCTTCGACAGGCGGTACATTAAGACCATGTATTTCTTCAATAGGTGGTAAATTCTTAACATCTTCAGCTTTAATACCTTTTTCTTTCATTGATTTCTTTGCCTCTTGCATATCTTCAGGACTGAGAAATAGAACACCTCTCTTCTTCGGAGTGGGTTTAGGAATAGGCTCAGAAGTTGGCTCAATTGGTTCAGGAGTTGCCTCAGGAATTGGCTCAGGAAGATTCCAATTATTTTCATTAGTCAACATATTATTCAATAGTAATTCAGCTTCGTCGACTGTTCTTTCCCTGAAAACACAACCAGCACAACTATCCAAGTAGTCCTTGGAAGCATCGGTTAGTCCATTATAAAGATATCAAGTATTTAATTTTTATTAAGAGGATGATCAGAAAAAAGCATTAAGTAATCGGAGAAGCCTCCTCCAAGCTTGTGGGAGACTCTCTTCTTCGATTTGCACAAAATTATATATTTCCTGCAAGGCAGCTTGTTTCTTATGAGCAGGGAAATATTTAGCAGAGAAGTAATAAATCATATCCTCGGGACTACGCACACAACCAGGAGCAAGAGAATTAAACCAAGTCTTAGCATCACCCTTTAATGAGAACGGAAATATCTTAAGGATATAATAATAACGAGACTTCTCATCATTAGTAAACAGGGTGGCTATATCATTTAACTTGGTAAGATGTGCCACAACAGTTGCCAAAGTAATAATCTCAGGATTAACAGAGAATTCATAATCCTTATCAGTAAGACAGATAGGTGAAGTAGCAAAAGCAGGGTCAGGTTTCATTCTAGCATTAAGAGATTGCTGCTACCATTTAGCTAATGACTTTTTAAGATCGTATCTATCTTTACAAGCAAAGATAGCTCTAGCAGCTTCCTCTTCCATAACATAACCCTCAGGAACAACAGGTAATTCATAATCAGGGGGAGAACTTTCATCATCACTATCATAAATAATAGCATCTTCAATAATTTCATTCTCTCTAAACCCTAGCAAGTTGTTCATCAAGAAATTCACCTAATGGCACAGTAGTATCACACACAGAAGTAGTTTCATCATAAGTATCATGCATAGCAGAAGTGGCATCATCAATAACATGTGACATATCAGAATTCATAGCAGTAGCAGGTTTAGGTGTCGCAAGCTTACTAATAACAGAAGGAGAATCTAGTGCAGAGCTAGATGGCAGTTCCTTACCTCCCCTCGTAGTTGAGGGGCAAATCTTGGTTCTTTCATCTTTCAAGTTCCTCATAGTGATCAACAGATATAAATCCCAAGTGACTCAAAAAATAGAGCTATGCTCCCTAGCAATGGCGCCAGAAATTAGTCTTGATAACCCACAAGTGTAGGGGATCGCAACAGCTCTCGAGGGTAATGTATTCAACCCCAATTTATTGATTCGACACAAGGGGAGACAAAGAATATTATTGAGTATTAGCAGTTGAGTTGTCAATTCAACCACACCTGGATAACTTAGTATCTGCAGCAAAGTATTTAGTAGCAAAGTAGTATGATAATAAAGGTAACAGTGGCAAAAGTAAAGATGATAGTTTTGCAGGAATTGTAACAGTAGCAACGAAAAAGTAAATAAGCGAAGCACAAGATGTGAAAAGCTCGTAGGCATAGGATCAGTGATGGATAATTATGTCGGATGCGATTCCTCATGTAATAGCTATAACATAGGGTGACACAGAACTAGCTCCAGTTCATCAATGTAATGTAGGCATGTATTCCGAATATAGTCATACGTGCCTATGGAAAAGAACTTGCATGACATCTTTTGTCCTACCCTCCCGTGGCAGCGGGGTCGTAGTGGAAATTAAGGGATATTAAGGCCTCCTTTTAATAGAGAACCGGAACAAAGCATTAGCACATAGTGAATACATGAACTCGTCAAACTATGGTCATCACCGAGAAGTATCCCGATTATTGTCACTTCGGGGTTGTCGGATCATAACACATAATAGGTGACTATAGACTTGCAAGATAGGATCAAGAACACACATATATTCATGAAAACATAATAGGTTTAGATCTGAAATCATGGCACTCGGGCCCTAGTGACAAGCATTAAGCATAGCAAAGTCATAGCAACATCAATCTCAGAACATAGTGGATACTAGGGATCAAACCCTAACAGAACTAACTTGATTACATGGTAAATCTCATCCAACCCATCACCGTCCAGCAAGCCTACGATGGAATTACTCACGCACGGCGGTGAGCATCATGAAATTGGTGATGGAGGATGGTTGATGATGACGACGGTGACGAATCCCCCTCTCCGGAGCCCCGAACGGACTCTAGGTCAGCCCTTCCGAGAGAGATTAGGGATTGGCGGCGGCTCCGTATTGTAAAACGCGATGAAACTTTCTCTTTGATTTTTTTCTCCACGAAACGGAATATATGGAATTGGAGTTGAGGTCGGTGGAGCCTCGGGGGACCACGAGACAAGGGGGCGCGCCTAGGGGGGTGGGCGTGCCCCCCACCCTTGTTAACAGGGTGTGGCCCCCCTGGTCTTGATTCTTTCGCTAGTATTTTTTATATTTTCCGAAACTTGCCTCCGTGGATTTTCAGGTCATTCCAAGAACTTTTTGTTTTCTACACATAAAACAACATCATGGCAGTTCTGCTGAAAACAGCGTCAATCCGGGTTAGTTTCATTCAAATCATGCAAGTTAGAGTCCCAAACAAGGGCAAAAGTGTTTGGAAAAGTAGATACGTTGGAGACGTATCACCAGACATGTTTATGCTTCCGTTGCCTGTATGCTCTTTATGTTGGGTCATGTGACCCATGATTGTAATTATTACTATGTATGACCCTTCGGAGCCTTCTGAATAAATACTTTGAGTCATAGAGTTTTGTTGTGATGCCATGTTGTATTTGCACATATCGAGCATATTGTGTGTATGGTTTTGAAATGCTTGGTATGTGTGGGATCCGAGAATCTAGTTGTTTATTCTTGGTAGTCTCTCTTATGGGGAAATGTCTCCTAGTGCTTCCACTGAGCCATGGTAGCTTGATACTGCTTCGGAACACATGGGATGATCGGCATGTGTCCTTCTTTGCTCCTGTGTCTGTCCCTTCGGGGAAATGTCATGTGTTGTTCCTTTAAGTCCTTGTAGCTTGCTACGACTTGGATTCATATATACGTTGATGACCGACACATACATTTCTGGGTCATGTATGCCTGTCCTTGTAAGTTAGTGCCACCTTGGGTTTACTACTAGTCATGTCGGCCCGAGTTCTTTGTCATATGGATGCTAGCGACACTATCACATACGTGAGCCAAAAGGCGCAAACGGTCCTGGGCCAGGTAAGGTGGCACTCGTGGGGATGCCGTGCGTGAGGCCGCAAAGTGATATGATGTGTTGCATGCTAGATCGGTGTGACTTATGATCGGGGTCCTGATATTAGCTCAACTCAAGAGGCAGCATGTTGGTGCCCGGAGCGGCTTAGGCAACTCACCACTACAAGGAGGGCACCCATGATGTGGAGGCCTCGCCCTCTTCCATGTCCAAGGAGCCAATCATCATCGATATCTCCGACGATGAGGAGTAGCTTCTCTTATTAGCTCCCTATAAGGACCTATGTTCGGTTAGCTAGCTACCTCGGTTAAGCATGCTCGGTTTACCCATTGCATGTGCTGCTCCTGCCTCTCCTTAACAAATTCTAGTGAATTTTCCTATGTACTTTTACCATGCAATAGTTTCCTCTAGTGTACATGTTCTATATGTCGTCCAATGTGGTGCTCACTTATTAACTGTTTGGTTAATTTGTTGTCGTGTTCAGTTAACTGTTTGGTTCAATTCTTCTGGGTGCAATTTTGTATTGTCTTCCGTGTGTGAAATAAATTGAATTTGGCTGTACAAAATACATTAGAAACAAATACAATTGCTATATTTCCAAGTTGTCAAGCATGCTTGGTTTGGTTAACTGTATAATATTCTAGCATGTTATATATTGTGCAATGTGGTGCTCAGTTAATGTTTGGTTCATTTGTTGTAGTGTTTAGTTAACTGTTTGCTTCAATTCTGCAATGCGATGTTCAATTGTTGTGGGTGCATTTTGTTATTGTCTACCATGTGAGAAATAAATCGAATTTGGCTACATTTCTAAGTTGTTAAGCATGCTTGGTTTGGTTAACTGTCTGATCTTCTATTAGGAGTATGTTATATTGTGAAGTGTGGTGCTCAGTTAATGTTTGGTTCATTTGTTGTGGTGTTTAGTTAACTGCTTGCTTCAATTATGCAATGTGATGTCTGTCGGGGGTTGGGTGCGACATATGCCAAAGGATGGCTTATCATGGTGGGAGCGAGTAGAACGTCGCCGGTGCCTGGAAGTGGGATAAGGCGTACACACGTACGCCGTTGGACTTTACCCAGGTTGGGGGCTCTCCGTGGAGATAATACCCCTGCTCCTGCTCTGCGGGGTCTCCGCATGATCACTAAGGCACTAGTGATACAAGGTTCTCCTTGGGCTGTGTCTAGAGGTAGGAGAAGGCAAGGCTAGCTCCTCCTACCCTAGGTAACTCGCTAGTTCTATCAGAGTTGGAACCGTTTGCATGGGTGGCCTGGGGGGCTTATATAGGCCTGACCCCCAGGGGTACAATGGTAATTGGGCCGGCTGCTGGGGCCCGTCTGTCAGTGCCTCCAGCCTCTGGCTTCTCCGCCGACTACTGGGGCCCGCCGCCTGGTGGGCCCCGCCGCCTGGTCGACGGCTACTTACTGTAGCTGTGCCATCCATGACAAGGGCTTGGTCATCTTATCGTGGCTACAGTCCCGCCGGCTGACGGGAGATTACTGTAGCCATGCTTGGTCTCATCAGGTTAATGGCGCGCTTGCCTCGGGGCGGGGGACGGCCACCCGCCGGAGGCCGGCCCTTCCCACGCCTGACTGGTCGGGCGTACGTCATCTTTTGGTGTGTCATTGCCCGGTAGGGCCTGCGGCTGGCAGGCCGTACCGACGGGCCGTCGTGGGAAACAGGGTTCGGCCTGCTTGGGGCGACGTCAGGGGAGACATGGCACAGTGCCCCATCGTGTGGAGATCTCCGCTTGTACGGAGCACTATAGCCATGCCTGTCCCATGCATTGGGGCGACGTGCTTCACTATAGCCATGCCCTAGCTTGTTCTCTCGATGGGGGGGCTCGGCCGCACCGAGGTCGCGAGGTGGCCGCCTGCCTGATGCCACCCTCTCTGGAGGCCGGCCGGCAGGAGCCGGCCACTCGGAGAGCCGTAGGCTTGGGTTGGATACCCTCTGGCAGCCGGCCATTGAGCCAGCCGGCTCCCAGAGGGCGGAGCTTTAGCTTGGGGTCCAGCTAGGCGGAGCTGGCCCAAAGTCTTGATAAATTCAGGGACTCGGGTGAGCCTACCCGTTGCCCATTACTCCGACAGTAGTCCCCGAAGCCGGTGAGGCATTGTGGTCGAGGGGCTGTGAAGTCTCAGCGGCTTCCCCCCTCACTGGGCTCCGGGAGGACGTCGGTCCGTCTTGTGGCCAGCCGACTGCTGAGGCCGGCTTCATCCTGGCGGAGCTTGCGTGGTTGGTTTTGAACTTCAAGGCGGGAAACAGGTGGCGTGCCTGCTAAGCTTCCCGGGCCGCCGCCCGCCACAGACGCGCCATGCGGCGCACGTCAGCCTGGCCAGCCTGCCACCCCACTCCCCCGATGGGACGTGACAATGGGCCGGGCCCGCCACTACCGTGCCTCGGCAACCGGGTGGATCCGCTGCACCGAAGGGGACGGTTGCCATTCCCACGACCGTTTACGGCATGGTGAATGGGTGCAATAAATGGGGGGCGTGGGATCGTGGGCGCAGTTAATCCCACGACCCATGTCCCGCCCCCTTGGCTTCGTAGCCCGAGGGCTATAAGTAGGGAGATGGGAGGGTGCGGAAAGCTCTCACGCCCTCTCCCACTCTTCTTCTTCCTCTGCTCCCTCCTCCACTGTCGTTGCTGCTGCTCTGCGCCACCGTGGAGCTGCTGCTGTCGCCCGTCGCTGACACACTTCTCCTCCTCACGCAGCCAGCCGGAAGCCTTGGCGCGCAACAAGGGCGGTGACTGGGACGGATCGACCGTGATCGAGGATCACATCTCCTTCCTCCACGACACGCGTCGGATGCCCAGCGCGACCTTCGTCAAGGCGCGGGTGCCGCCGGAGGAAGAGATCTCGCCGGCACCGCGGGGAGACGAGCGGGTTGTCTTCCGCTCGCACTTCCTCCACGGCTTCGGCCTTCCGGTGAGCGGCTCCTTCCACTCTTTCCTCGACTTCTACCATCTTCAGTCTCATCACCTCACGCCCAATGCCATGACTCTACTCTCCGCCTTCGTCACGGCGTGCGAGGGCTACATCGGCATCCTTCCCACACTCGAGTTGTGGGGAGCGTTCTTTTATGGGAAGCTCGGCACCTTCGCCAGGGAGACGGCGACCGAGTGCGGGGGCTTCGTCGCCGTGCGCCGACCGGCGAAGCGGAACGCCTTCCCCATCATCAAGCTGGCGTAGTCGATGAAGATGTGGTAGCAGTCCTACTTCTATGTCGAGAACGTAGATCCGGCTGTCGACTTCCTCAACCTGCCGGCCTACGAGGCCGGCCCCCCACCGGGACTCGGCCCACTTGGGGGTACAAACCGAAGCCGGTGTCGGCGGACGCGGTAGCCGCCATCGGCCGAATCTGAGTGCTCCAGGAGTCGGAGGGCCTCGTGTCCTGCAACCTCCTCGTCGCCTTCGTCGAGCGCCGGGTCCTCCCACTCCAGAGCCGCCCTCATCCGATCTTCCGGATGGGTGGACACCGCGATCCGTGCCGGCTGTGCACGAAAGGGATGCCGCCCGCCGAGGTTGCGCGGATGGTAAATGAGATCTCCGACCTCAAGGTGTCCGAGGAAGAGTGGCGGTACGGGAAGCGGCCGTACTCCCGCCACAACCCGCCGCCTGCTGTGAGTTTCTTCATTTTGTCCTTTGATCTGTTTTCTTTAGCCTCGTTTCTTCTCGTGATGCAACTCCTTCTTGGTTGTAGATTTAACTGTCCGCGGCGATGGCCGCCCTCATGGGGCCGGGCGATGACCTCCAGCCGGACAGGGCGGTGAGCGACCTGGCCGACCCCGACTTGGGGGCGGCCGCCCTGGCGGACTACGCAATAGGCGGCGGCAGCGGCAGAGCAGACGGCAGCGATGGAGCAGGCGGCGATGGAGGAAGGCGGCGGCATGGGGACCTGGCCCGATGACGATGAATATGAAGACGAACCGCGCCCCGCCAAGAGCTCCGCCACTACCAGCACCGGCCCCTCTTCCGGGCCGCCGGCCCGCGGCAGCAAGCACAAGCGTAAGCAGGACGCTGTCCTATTCGGCAGCGCCCCGAAGAAGCCCAAGAACCTAGCCGCGGCGACCAGGCGGAAAGAAGCCACGACCAAGGTGGCCAAGTACCAGAGGCAGCTGAAGGTGCCCGTTATGGTGTCGGCGTAAGTAGCTTTTCCTTACTTCTCGTCTTCTTGTCAATCTGGCGTGAGAGCCTTCTGACTTGTCTTCTTATTTTAGGGCCCCGCTAACCCTCGAGAAGTCGAGCGCCGCCTCGGTCCTCAGGTCGGCAGCGACCTCCTCGACCAGCCGGCGGATCGACCTGGCCGCCGACCTCCGGGAGGCGACAGAGCGGAATGCGCGGGAGGCGCGTGACGAAGAGGCCGACCGCCTGGCCAAGGAGCAGGCGGACAAGGCCGCCGCGTCTGTTGAGAGAGCGCTGGCGCAGGCGGAAGCCCAAGCCGCAGAGAAGGAGCGGCTCGCGGAGGCCGTACGCCGCCAAGAGCCGGTGCTCGTGGTGCCCCTGAACACCGCGCCACCTCCGCCTAAATTCATGGCGATGGCCGGAGGAGCCGGCGACGACCACCCGATCCGGGAGCGGCAGGGCGGCGACGTGGCCATGCCGGACGTCTTCATGCCACCGCCATCGCCCCCGCCACCCCCGCCAGCCAGCGAGGCGCGGGACGAGCAGCCGGCTGTGCCGCTGGTGCCACCGATCGAGAACACGGTGGTGACGGATCTGATTCCTTCGGTCCGCACACCCATGCGCCGCCGTCTTGAGAAGGCGGCCTCAGCACCACGGCTGCAGGAGGTCGGCGTCGCAAGCTCGTTGGTCCCCAACACCGAGGCGACCAGCGCCGCACCCGTGTGTTGGATACACGGGGGCGGGACGGGCGCCCTGAACCAGGCGTCTCTTGACGTCCAGGCCAAGCTCCGGGCAGAAGCGGAGGCCCTCAGGCGCTGCAATGAGGCCTTCTTGGAGTCGCGAACTGCCATCCGCGTAAGTTATCTTTGGCTTTCTTCTTTGGATAATCCTCTTGCTTCTCTCGTGGGGGTGCGCAAGCGCACCCACTGGGTGTAGTCCCCAAGTTCCGGGCCAGCTGCTGAGCAGGCAGGCCGGTACTTTATCTTGCAATTGTCGACTGCTGATTTCGTCTGGTATTCCTTCTGCAGGACTGTCACAATCTCCGCGCGACCGCCTACAACTCCAGGGTCCAGGAGTTAGAGACGCAGACTGCCCATCTGGCCGAGAGCCAGAGTAAGTTTCTATCTTCCTTTCTTCGCGGGGGGCGCACTGGCGCACCCGCGGGCTGTAGTCCCCGAGGTTCGGGCCGACTGCTGAGCAGTCGGGCCGAATCTCCTTAGTTGTTTCCTTGCTTCGTCAACCACTTCTTCTCTGCGGGGGCGCGATGACGCGCCCGCGGGCTATAGTCCCTGAGGTTCGAGCCGACTGCTGAGCAGTCGGGCCGAATCTCCTCAGTTGTTTCTTTTCTTTGTCTTGTCCGCTTGACTGATGCCTTTTTCTTCTTTCCCTTTTTCCAGAGGCCAACGCCGCCTTGCAGGAGCAGCTGGGCCAGGCCAACACTACTCTGCGCGGCAAGGAGGCGGAGTGCAGCAAGCTGGCCGAGGAGCGGGATCGCCTGGTCGCTCAACTTGCCGAGCAGTCGGAAGCCCTCAAGGCGGCCCAGCTGAAGGTGAAGATGACGGAGACCAACCTCCTAGCCGAGTTTGAGATTGAACGCTCTGCCTGGGCCGACAAGGAGGCCCAGATGACGGCCTGCTTTAGCAGCATCGAAGACTTGGTCGGTGGTAAGCTTCATTCTCTTGATTTCTTGTTTTGAACTGTCGGCCCTTGTTCATGTCGGTTCCTTGCTTATGGCCTTGGTCTTTTTCTTCTTCCGCCCGAACAGACTTCTTCCCGGGCCATTCTGTAGCCGCAATTCAGATGATTGAGGCCCGGCGTGAGGAGCGAAGGGCGGAAGGTGCACCAATCACCACTGATGCTCCCTGGACTCTTGGCGAATAGGTCCTCAGCATTCAGGCCCGGCTTCGGCCTGCTCATCGCATGCTACGCCGCCTCCAGCGCATCGGAGCTCAAGCGGTCTCCGCCCTCTGGCCAGGCTTGCTGGCTCCGCGCACCCCAAGTCGGACTGCCGACTGGCTGGAGGTGGCGGCCGGCCGCCTGGAAGCATGGAAGGGCTCTGCAGCCCGGGCAGGAGCGTGCCAGGCCTTGGAGTTCGCCAAGGCATGGTATCCTGGGCTGGACTTAGCCCAGTTGGCCATGTTCCGGCTGGAAGCGCAGGCGGAGCTGGCGGCGGTGGAGGCCGAGCTTGTCAACAGGGCGGCGGCGATCGCCGACTTCACCGACACCAGCGTCTTTGTTCCGGAGGTGGTCGAGGAAGGCGGCGAAGCTTCGCAAGAGTGGCTCGGGCTAAACCCGGAGGACAGCGAAGACTCAGCTGAAGTCATCGACTCCAGCAACGAAGGGGAAGACGGGGAGGAGGAAGAGAAGGAGGAGGAGGAGGAGGAAGATGAGGAGAGCGACGTCGACCTGCCGGAGGTCGGGGTGGACGGTCAGCCCCAACCTGACCGGGCCTCAAGCAACAAGCCGCGCACCAAGGTGTCGGCTGCTATTGGAGACGTCCAGGTGGGGACCGACCAGCCGCCCGTCCCTCCGACGGATGCCACCGACTCCGTCCTCCATCCCTCCCCCACCCCGCCTGCTGCGAGCGACTCTTCTTCTTAGACTGAGTCGCCTGCCGCGCCAGGCGGTGCAGCCGACTCCAGCATCCAGCCAGAGTTCTCTTCCACGCCATTCGGCACTGCCCAGCCAGATCCTTCTGCTTCGCCAACCGGCACCGCCCAGCCGGAGTCTTCTGCTACTCCTTAGGATTTTTCCTGCTTTCTGCTTGCTACTCTGAACACTTTGTTAAATTCGCGCAATTTCCACCCGCGGGGTGTATATCAAAACTTTGTTTGAATGCCGGCCAGAGGCCTTTATCCATGTAAATATTCTATCACAGCTTTATGCTTTACTTTGCCAACTTCTATCTTTCCTTGCCTTTCACTCCTTGGTTTTTTCCTTTGCTGCCCTCCCTTGGCTATCCCATTGCCAGCCAAACAGCCACTCTGCAGACTGCGGCTGAGTTGAGTGCTTAGTCATTTGGAGGAGGGCTAGTACTTAGCCATTCGGGGTGTTGGCAATAAAAAGTAGGAGTCGGCTGGTTGGCTGCTCGGCAGCCGGACGAAAAAGGTGAGATGCCGGCCTTTGCTATATGCGTTTTGTCCTTAGTCATTTTTTGTGTAGGCGCCAGTTTGGGACCCCTACCCACCGTACAGTCGCTCTGCGAGTTGTGGCTTCTGGCAAGGGAGGTGTCTGGGGCTAGCGCACTACTTGTCCGGCTACAGGAGGCGGCATATAGCAAAAGGCGGCGTGCCTCCGGGCCGACTGGTCAAACCCGGTGCCAGGCGGAAAAAGCTATACATACTCATGGCATAATTCTTATCACATAGATAAAAGAGGGCAGTCCCCGAGTTCGTCTCAGGGGACCCAGAGTCTTTGTACATGATACAAAAGGTAGCGTGATACATACTACTTTTCAACTGTAAAATCTTCGGAGGAGGTTTGCATTCCACGGCCTCTCCGTCTCCTTGCTTGAATCATCCCTCTTGCGCGCTCTGGGCTTCTGGGCGTCGATCAGATAGTAGGAGTCGTTGCCGAGCACCTTGCTGATGATAAGGGGCCCTCCCAAGGCGTCGAGAGCTTGTGCTGGCTGGCTGTTCGCTGGATCAGCCGGAGCACAAGGTCTCCCTCTTGGAAGGATCTTGGCTTTACCTTGCGGTTGTAGTACCGGCGCAGAATCTGCTGGTAGATGGTGGAACCAGCCCTCTTCCAGCAGGTCGACACCGTCTTCTGGCGCCTCCTTAGCGTCTGCCTCCATGTACATGGTGACTCGCGGGGAGTCGAACTCTATGTCCGTCGGAATGACGGCTTCAACACCATAGACGAGGAAGAAAGGCGTGAAGCCGGTTGACTTGTTCGGCGTTGTGCGCAGGCTCCAGAGGATGGCCGGTAGCTCGTCGAGCCAGCAGCCAGCCGAACGCTCAAGCCGCTCGACCAATCAGGGCTTGATGCCGGACAAGATGAGGCCGTTTGCTCGCTCAACCTGGCCGTTTGACTGCGGGTGGGCAATGGATGCTAAGTCTAGTCGGATGCCCTGTGTCACGCAGAAACGAGCCAAGGCTCCTTTGGCAAAGTTTGTGCCATTGTCGGTGATGATGCTATGTGATATGTCCTACCGAGTGGTGATGTCAGCAATGAAGGTCACGGCAGTCGACCCATTCAGTTTCTTGATTGGCCTGGCCTCTATCCACTTGGTGAATTTGTTCACAGCGGCAAGCAGGTGAGTCATGCCGCCACGGGCTGTCTTGAATGGCCCCACCATATCCAAACCCCAAACAGCAAATGGCCAAGCAATCGGAATTGTCTTTAGTGCAGAAGCTGGCAAATGCGGCTGGGAGCGAAATCTTTGGCACCCTTGGCATTTCTGAACCAACTCTTTGGCCTCCTCAAGAGCAGTCGGCCAGAAAAAACCATGGCGAAAGGCTTTGGCGACAAGGGCTCTTGAGGCTGCGTGGTGGCCACATTCACCCTGGTGAATGTCCCTGAGGATTGATTGGCCCTGGTCCGGCTCCATGCAGCGCTGGTATACACCATTGACACTGCGTCGAACCAGCTCTCTGTTGACTATGGTATATGCTGCTGCTCGCTGTTGCACCTGCCTGGCTGAGATCTCATCAGTCTGCAGTTCTTTGCTTACCAGAAATCTGAGAATTGGCTGAGCCCAGGAAGGTGGTGCTATTTCTTCCACTGCCACAACTGCAACTTGTATGAGGGTGGTTGGACCGGGAGGTGGCGGGTTGGCAATTGCTTCCGCCTGCTGTCTTGAAGAAGTCCCTGGGTCGACTACTGCAGTCCCCGGGCCGGGCTCTGGAATTGCCGGGCCGGGTGCGACGGCTATAGTCCTCGGACCGCCTGCTGAAGTCCCAGTGCCGGCTTCTGGGACCCTCAAGTCGGATCCGACTGCTTCGGGAGGGGCTGGCACAAAGATGGAATCTGATTCTGGGGACGGCTTGACGGACGGCTTGAGAAGGCGGCATAAGGCAACGCCGGCTGGTATTGCTTGTCGGGTGGAGTCGATCCGTGCCAAAGCATCTGCTTGCTCATTGTCGTTTCTTGGCACGTGGAGGAACTCGCACCCGTCAAAGTATCCGCTGAGTTGCTGCACAAGGAAGCGGTAGCTTGCCATATTTGCATCCTTGACATCCCAGTCGCCTGACGACTGCTGGCCACCAAGTCCGAGTCACCATAACACAAGATCCGGCGAATGCCGAGTTCCTTGGCAAGCCGGAGTCCGTGTATGAGTGCCTCATATTCTGCTACGTTGTTGGAGGCGGCAAACTGGACTTGCAACACATATTTGAGTTTGTCGCCTTTGGGAGAAGTGAGGACGATGCCGGCTCCTAGACCGGTGCGCATCTTTGATCCATCAAAATGCATCCGCCAATGGGTAGAGTCTGGTACTGGCAGTAAGTACTGGGTCTCGGCCCAGTCGACGAGGAAGTCGGCCAACACTTGCAACTTGATGGCGGTGCGAGGCTGGTAGTAGATGGTGTAAGGTGCCAGATCTATGGCCCACTTGGCCACTCGGCCAGAAGCATCCCGGCTTCCCAAGATCTCAGCAAGCGGAGCCGTGCAGACGACGGTTATTGGGTGCTCTTGAAAGTAGGGCTTCAACTTCTTGGTGGCAAAGTGCATGCCATAGCACATCTTCTGATAATGCGGGTAGTTTTGCTTGGAGGCGGACAGTACTTCGCTCAAGTAATATACCGGTCTCTGGACCAGCAATGCCCTGCCCTCCTCCTTGCGCTCTACCACAATGACTATGCTGATGACCCAACTGGTGGCAGCAATGTAGAGGAGCATGGGCTCCTTCTCAGTCGGAGCTGCCAGGATAGGCGGGGTCGCCAACATCTTCTTGAGCTGGGAGAAAGCTTCGTCCTCCTTGTCGTTGCACTCAAAAAAAGTGGTCTTCTTCATGAGTTGGTACAGAGGGAGAGCCTTCTCGCCCAGCCGACTGATGAAACGGCTGATTGATGCCAGGCAGCCGGTGAACTTCTGCACGTTCAGCAGTCGGGTGGGCACCTCCATCTTCTCAATGGCCTTGATCTTCACCGGGTTGCACTCTATGCCGCGCTCTGAGACCAGAAAGCCAAGGAGTTGGCCGGCTGGTACTTCAAAGACACATTTCTCCGAGTTGAGCTTGATCTGGAATCGGCGCAAATTCTCAAAGATCTCCTTGAGGTCTTCTAGTAGCCTGCCACGCTTCTCCGTCTTCACCACCACATCATCCATGTATACATGGGCATTCCTGACGAGTTGCTTGAGGAGACACTTCTGCATGCAACGCTGAAACGTGGCGTCGGCGTTTCTCAAGCCGAAAGTCATGGTTAGGTAGCAGAAGGCTCCGAATGGCGTGATGAAGGCGGTCTTTAGCCTGTTGGCCGGGTTCAGTTTTATCTGGTGATACCCTAAGTATGCATCCAAAAAACTCAACAGCTCGCATCCGGCTGTGGAGTCTATCACTTGATCAATCCTTGGTAGGGCAAAGGGATCTTTAGGGCAGGCTTTGTTGAGGCTAGTGTAGTCAATGCACATGCGCCACTGCTTGTTTTTCTTCAACACCAAGACTGGGTTGGCCAGCCACTCTGGAAAGAACACTTTCATGATGAATCCGGCTGCTAGGAGCTGGGCTATTTCTTCTCTGACAACTCTTCTCTTCTCTTCCGACAGGCGGCGCAAGGGCTGGCTGACCGACTTGGCGTCAGGTCAGACATGTAGCTTGTGCTCGGCAAAATCCATCGGAACACCCGGCATGTCTTTGGGAGACCACGCGAAGATGTCCCGATTCTCATGGAGGAAATCGACGAGCTCGCTTTTCTATTTGCTGTCAAGGCCTGTGCCTACGACAGCGTGCCTATCCGGGTGCTCCGGGTCCAAGGGTATTTTCTTTGTTTCCTTGGCCGGCTTGAACGAGCCCTCAACCTCCGACTCCTGGGGGATGGGTGACATTTCCGGCTTCTTGCCTGCCAACGCCACCACCCGGTCAAGGAGCCGCTTCTCGGCTGCAATCATGAGGGACTCGGGCAGCCGGCTACTATCTGCGGCGCAAGCGACCGACTTCTTGTAGTCTCCGACTACTGTCAGGATCCCCTTGGTACTCGACATCTTCATCTTGAGGTAGGCGTAGTGGTGGACTGCCATGAACTTGGCCAGAGCAGGCCGGCCAAGCAGTGCATGGTAGGGGCTCTCAAGGTCCACCACTTCAAACCAAACTGGCTCTCAGCGGAAATGATTCTTGTCTCCAAAGAGGACGTCAATCTGGGTCTTGCCGATTTGTGAGCAGGAAAGGCCAGGAACTATGCCATGGAATACAGTCTGACTGGGGGTGAGCTGCTTCTGCTTGATTCCCAACTTCTCCATTGTGTCACGGTACAGGATATTGATGCTGCTGCCGCCATCTATCAAGACTCTAGAGAAACGGGATGCCCGCCTCTCCATTGCAAGGGTTGCTTCTAGGACCAGGGCATATGAACCAGGGGAGGGCATCACTTCTGGGTGGTCGGCCCTGCTCCAACTGATAGGCTTCTCGGACCAATGCATGAACTCTGGAGTGCTGGAGGCCACTGCTTGCACTTCTTGTTGTTGCTGCCGTCTGCTGCGTCTGTCATCGGCCACACTAGTGAACACAACATAGGCTCCATGTTCCTCTGGGTACTCGTCTTGTATGGCGCCGACTGGCCGCGCCGCCGGCTGCTGGGGCTGAGGAGGCGGCGGTCAGGCAGGCGGGGGAGGCAGGAGTCCATCTCCCTTGGCAATTCTGGTGAGCCAGTGACACTTCCGAGTGGTGTGGTTGGATGGCTTCGTGCCACTATGGAACTTGTAGGGTGCGTCCAAGGTTTGCTCGTAAGAGAAAGCAGGCAACCAATTGGACTTGCCATCCTTTTGCCGCTTGGGTGCCGGCTGCCCTTCTGGCTGCTGATCCACGACCGTTGCCACTTGCCGGCTGGTGGAAGCCGGCTGGGTGGCCTTCCGCTTGTTGTCGCCTGGCTGCTGTCGCCGACTGGTGTCGCCGTCCGGGGTCCGAGGGGCCTGGGGTGCCACCTTGCCGGATGCATCAACCAGAATTTCCGCCTTCATGGAGGAGTCGGCCGTGGCGTGCTTGTCGGCGATGACCAGCAGCTCATCGAGGGTCTCGGGCTCGTCGTAGAGGAGGTGATGCTTGAGGAAGGTGCCCTCTCGGCACCCGGCGGTGAAGTACTCGATTGCATGCACCTCGTGTGCGCCTTCACAAGAATTGCATAGCTCGGTCCAGTGCATGAGGTAGTCGCGAGTTGACTCTGTGGGCCCTTGGACGCACAAGGAGAGCTATCGGGGCTTGGGAGCCTGCTTGTAGGTGCTGGTGAAGTTGCGGATAAAGGCCTCAGTGAAATCAACCCAGTTGTTGATGCTTCAGGGCTTCAGGTTGTTGAGCCATGTTCGGGCAGTGCCTTGTAGCATGAGTGGGACATAATTCACGGCAACACGTTTGTTGCCGTTTGCTATGCTGACGGCTGTCGAGTAGTCGACCAGCCAATCCTCCGGCTTCACGAAGCCGGTGTACTTGGGTGTATCTCGAGGAAGGGTGAACCCTTTGGGAAAGGGCTCATCCCGAATTTGTGGGCCGAAGCAAGGCGGACCCAACGCATCTTCTTCTTCTAGCGCCAAGGATCAGTTGAGGCGGTCGATCCGTTGGCGGGTGTCGTTCTCTCTGACTCCCTCTCGGCGGCCAAGGCGGTCTCCGAGTGTCGGGTGCGTGACAGGCGGCGGAGTAGGATATCTTGCTACGTGAGGTGGGGGAGGTGGAGGATCGCCTCGGTGCTCCACTGCTCGAGGGCGGCCGTCTGCGTCATGCTCGATGGAGAGGCGAGTTCGGCTCTGGCTGACTGCCGGCTCATTGCCTCGTTTTCCATGGGCGCCGCCAGTCGGGGTCCGGGAGGCCAAGCTGTGCTCTTGGCAATGGGGCGGCTCTTCGTTCCGCAGGGCGGGCTCTTCAGCGCGGCAGCCGGCTTCGTGCAACACGGCGGCCGCGCCTAGGAGCTGTTGGATTCGTTCCGTCATGTGGCGACGCTCGTCGCCCTTGTATTTGTCCTGCTCGTCTGTTACCGCCTGGGCGGCCCGGACATTCTCCGCGGGTGTGGCGTATATGGGGCGCTCTACCCCGAACATGCTGGCGATGGTCCCGCCATGCTGCCGGATAGGGCCAATGCGGCTAGGCCCTCCAGGAGCCAGTGTACCGCCGACCGCTCTGTCCATCTCGCGCTGATAGGCGTCCGAGAGGCACCGCACGCTGGCAAGCCGGCCAGCGCTCTCAAGAAGCTGGACACAGTGTGCCTCCAGCATCTCGGCATCTGCGTCTTGTGGGATGGGCGCCGTCAAGTCCCGCAGCGCCGCATCGAGTGGGTCTCGAGTCTCTCCGTTCGAGCGCTCGCCACTGTTATTGACGAGCACCTCCATGACGGTGCTCCCGCCGCTGTGCTCGTGAGGAGGCGGCTCGTCGTAGATCATCATGTTGGTAGGGAACGCGTCAAGCGACGCCGTGTCGGAGTCGACGATCATCGGGTCGGTGGAGCCAACAGACTCCAGGTCCACAGCGGGCTCGCTGGTGACGTGAAGCTGGTCGAGGAGGCTGATGAGGCGGCTCTCGGGGCAACCGGTGACTGTGTCAGAGGCTGGCTCGTCGGAGAGGTGGATCTCACCAACGAGGTTGGCAAGGCCGCTCTCCGCGCAGGCGATCTCCGCACCATGCAGGGCGTCGAGGCTGACACCGTCGGGCGTGCTGGGCTGGCTTCTCTCGCCAGGGAGGAACAAGGTTCCCGTCCAGAGCAGGTCTCCGGGAGACGGTGCACCTCGCCCCATGGTGGGCGCCAAATGTCGGGGGTTGGGTGCGACATATGCCTAAGGATGGCTTATCATGGTGGGAGCGAGTAGAATGTCGTCGGTGCCTGGGAGCGGGATAAGGCGTAGACACGTACGCCATCGGACTTTACCCAGGTTGGGGGCTCTCCGTGTAGATAATACCCCTACTCCTGCTCTGCGGGGTCTCCACATGATCACTAAGGCACTAGTGATACAAGGTGCTCCTTGAGCTGCGTCTAGAGGTAGGAGAAGGCAAGGCTAGCTCCTCCTGCCCTAGGTAACTGGCTAGTTCTCTCAGAGTTGGAATCGTTTGCATGGGTGGCCTGGGGGGCTTATATAGGCCTGCCCCCCAGGGGTACAATGGTAATTGGGCCAGCTGCTGGGGCCCGTCTATCAGTGTCTCCAGCCTCCGGCTTCTCCGGCGACTACTGGGACCCACCGCCTGGTGGGCCCTGCCGGCTGGTCGACGGCTGCTTACTATAGCCGTGCCGTCCATGACAAGGGATTGGTCATCTTATCGTGCCTACAATCCCACGGGCTGACGGGAGATTACCGTAGCCATGCTTCGTCTCATCAGGTTAATGGCGCGCTTGCCTCGGGGCGGGGGACGGCCGCCTGCCGGAGGCCGGCCCTTCCCACGCCTGACTGGTCGGGCGTACGCCGTCTTCTGGTGTGTCACTGCCCGGTAGGGCCTGCGGGTGGTAGGCCGTACCGACAGGCCGTCGTGGGAAACAGGGTTCTGCCTGCTTGGGGCGACGTCTAGGGAGACATGGCACAGTGCCCCGCCGTGTGGAGATCTCCGCTTGTACGGAGCACTGTAGCCATGCCTGTCCCGTGCATCGGGGCGACGTGCTTCACTGTAGCCATGCCCTAGCTTGTACTCTCGATGGGGGGCTCGGCCGCACCGAGGTCGTGAGGTGGCCGCCTGCCTGATGCCGCCCTCTCTGGAGGCCGGCCGACAGGAGCAGGCCACTCGGAAAGCTGTAGGCTTGGGTTGGCCGCCCTCTGGCAGCCGGCCGTTGAGCCAGCCGGCTCCTAGAGGGCGGAGCTTCAGCTTGGGGTCCAGCTAGGCGGAGCTGGCCAAAGTCTTGATAAATTCAGGGACTCGGGTGAGCCTACCCGTTGCCCATTACTCTGACATTATCCATTGTTGTAGGTACAATTTTGTATTGTTATGCATTTGAGGAATAAATTGTATTTGGCTGCACTTAATACATGAGAAACATATACAATTGCTATATCTTAATCATGCTTGGTTTGGATAAATGGCTTTTCCGTGTGGCTAGAATTAATTTGATGAATCTCCAATGTGTTTATTTTTCATCAACATATTTTATTGATAGCATGCCAACCCTCACTTGACCTAATCACTAACTACCTTATATGTGTTGCAGGGAAACAATGGAAAGCACTGAGGTTTATAATCGAGGTTTGCACATGCATGGTCCTTTGTCTAATAGCACATTATTGTGCAATTGCAGGAACCATTCTAATATAGTATTTTAACAATTTGGTCTTGCACATGTAGGTCCTGCTGTTAGAGGTTTTGACCCACTGTTCGACCCTTTTTGCATATGGGGAAATGAGTTGCCCATGAATATCAGTCAAGTTAAGAAACTCAGAAAGATTGTTAGGATAAAGAAATTAGCAACAAAAAACAACAAGATTTTTGTATGCACAATGAAGAAGACATCAGTTCACTACATGATGGCACTAACTATTATACCTTGTCTTTTTTATTCCTTTGCGCCATTTCAAATCTAGAGAAGATCTTTATGCATATCCTTGTTTTCAGGCCTTTCCAAAGCAGTTTACTGATGATTACCTCTCAAACCACTTGTATGGTCAAGAGGCGAGGAGGGTATTCATACAACACCCACAGTTCAATATTGAAGTCTTCCTGAAGAGGACGAATGATCGAAGGACGGTCAATCATACATAGGCACTGGCCTAAAGTTGAAAATACCTTCAACATCAATGAAGGCTCAATATTTGCCTTCCGCTTCAGCAGTTTTCCAGATGAGATTCATCTATCTATGTACCATCTATGATGCTAATTTTGAAAGGTTATAGATGTTGCATGTGAAATTTGCTGCTGGTGCAGTTGTGTAATGGGGTAGCTAAGTGCTAAAGCTATATGATGTTGTATTCCGATGTATTTCAATTATGAAATCCTGCTTCCTTAATACGAAAATGAAATATATTGTGTGCTTAATATAAAACGTCAATTTGATTAATAAATGGGTTATTAATAATAGGCTAATTAGCCTGCTAATTGGGTTTTCCTATTGCAAACAGTTATTGAGAAGACACCATGGGCGATGACCTCAAACAATGCACATAGTTTCAAGGAAGAAAATGTGTTGGATCAATGAACAATCACACACGACTTCCTCTTGAAAACTGTTTGCGTTAGGCCACCTTGCGCAAAAGTTTTCCAGATAAAAAGTGTGTGTGATGGACATCCTATGCCACGCAGTTTCTTCTACGCACCGTGCATGATGCATTCAATAAAACAAATGATAAAATTGTTAATATCGTCTGCAATGGCAACGCCATCACAAACGATTTAACGGGGAAAACTATGTGTGATGTATGTGCAAATAGAAATGTTTTACTTGGAGTGACTATATGGGATCTATATACGAATGGAAACGTACTTATTGGATTGACTATGTGGGATGACATACGAATGGAAACGTATTACTTGTATTGACTGTGTGGATTGTACATACGAAACGTTTGCCTGAGACTGACTGTATGTGATGTACGTACGACCAGATCCGATTGGGCCCCTATAATTGTATTTGATTGCTCGCCCATCGCACATGAGCTCATTTTGCCCAATGTGTGTGACCGGAGGGCCTATCCCTGACGGTTTCTGGGTTGTGTGGGAAGGACCCCCTATCGCCCACACTCACTAGGAGACAGTTCAAAATGCCATCGCGGAAAGGGGTTTAAAGTCGTTTGTATAGTAGCTCGTTGTAGTAGTGATATGAAGCTCAAAAGAAAAGTAAGTGGGTATGCATCCAACTCGCTTGCTCACAAAGACCTAGGCATTTGAGGATGCCCATCATTGGAATATACAAGGCAAGTTCTATAATGAAAAATTCCCACTAGTAATATATGAAAGCGACAACATAGGAGACTCTCTATCATGAAGAACATAGTGCTGCTTTGAAGCACAAGTGTGGAAAATGGATAGTAATATTGTCCCTTCTCTCTTTTTCTCTCATTTTTTCTTTTTTTTATCTTTTTCTTTTGGGCTCTTTGGCCTCTTCTCTTTTTCCATTTTTTTCCATTTTTTCATTTTTATTATTTTTCGTCTAGAGTCTCATCCCGACTTATGGGGGAATCATAGTCTCCATCATCCTTTCCTCATGTGGGACAATGCTCTAATAATGATGATCATCACACTTTTATTGACTTACAACTCAAGAATTACAACTCGATACTAGAACAAAATATGACTCTATATGAATGCCTACGGGGGTTTACCTGGATGTGCAATGATCTAGCGTGACATGCATAAAAAATATGAACAATGGCCAAGCCACAAATACTATGTCTACTATATGATCATGCAAAAGCAATATGACAATGATGGTATGTGTCATAATAAAATGGAATGGTGGAAGTTACATGGCAATATATCTCGGAATGGCTGTGGAAATGCCATACTAGGCAGGTATGGTGGCTGTTCTGAGGAAGATATAAGGTGGCTTATGTGTGAAAGAGCATATCATATCACGTGGTTTGGATGCACCGGCGAAGTTTGCACCACAACTCAAGGTGAGTAAGGGCAATGCACGGTACCGAAGAGGCTAGAAAAATGCGGAAGGGTGAGAGTGCGTATAATCCATGGACTCAACATTAGTCCTAAAGAACTCACATACTTATTGCAAGAGTTTATTAGCCCTCGTAGCAAAGTACTACTATGCATGATCCTGGGGGTATATATTGGTAGGAAAACACCATCGCTCATCCCGGACTGCCACTCATAAGGAAGTCAATCAATAATAAATCATGCTCCAATTTCATCACATAACGAGAGACCATATGTGCGTGCTTCGGGACTCACAAACCTTAACACAAATATTCTTACCAAACCACAATTACTCACTAGCATGACTCTAATATCACCATTTTATATCACAAAACAAATGCGAAGAACCAAACTTCTCATATATTCAATGACCTTCACGAAGGTTTTTATTATGTCCCTCTTGAATACCCATCATATTAGGACTAAATTCATAACCTAAGCAAATTGCCATACTATTTATAAGACTCTCAAAATAATATAAGTGAAGCATGAGAGTTCATCAATTTCTTCAAAATATAACCACTCCCGTGCTCTAAACGATATAAGTGAAGCACTAGAGCAACTACCTAGCTCAAAAGATATAAGTGAAGCACATGGAGTATTCTAATAAATTTAGGATTAATGTGTGTCCCTATCAAAAGGTGTGTACATCAAGGTGATTGTGGCAAACTAAAAATCAAATAAATCAAAGACTCATATCATACAAGACGCTCCAAGCAAAACACATATCATGTGGTGAATAAAAATATAGCCTCAAGTAATTTACCAATGGATCATAGACAAAAGAGGGGATGCCATCCAGGGCATCCCCAAGCTTAGATGCTTGGTTGTCCTTGAATATTACCTTGGGGTGCCATGGGCATCCCCAAGATTAGGCTCTTGCCACTCCTTATTCCATAGTCCATCGAAACTTCACCCAAAACATGAAAATTTCACAACAATAAAGCAAACAACGCCTTTAGTTACTGTTGTAAACTCATTCCAATTTTATATTGGCATTATATCTACTATATTCTAACTTCTCCATTGTTCATACCCCCTAATACTACCCATAGATTCATCAAAATAAGCAAACAACTCAAAGAAAACAGAATCTGTCAAAAACAGAACAGTCTATAGTAATCTGGACAGTAGCCAAACTTTTGTAACTCCACAAATTCTGAAAAATTAGGAAAACATAGGCAATTTGTATATAAATCTCGTGTTATAACTTCAGATAAAAATCATGTTTTTGTGAATTTTTAAAATTCCAGCACTGAGTACAAAAGTTTATGTTTTTCAACAAAATCAAATCAATTATCACCCAAGCTCATCCCAAAGGTCTTACTTGGCACAAAAACTAATCAAAATACTAAAACACAATTATTATAGTAGTAATAATTCATATTTATTGAAAATTAGAAGAAAAAACATAAAACATAAGAGGCTTGCATAATAGATTCATATGGCAACATAAAACATAAAACATAAGCGCTATTGTTTTACGCCCCTAGCTAGGCATATTGCATATATCTAGGTATTCTCATCTTTGGTATTCAATCCATAAGAGGCTCGCATAATAGATTCATATGGCAACTAAATTTTCTTTCTTAGAAATTGTTCCATGCCCTTCCTTCATGAAAATTGAAATCTAACATTTCCTTCCTTCATATCAATAATTGCACCAATTGTTCTAAGGAAAGGTCTACCAAGAATAATAGGGCATGTACGATTGCAATCTATATCAAGCACAATAAAATCTACGACCACATAATTCATATTTGCAATAACAAGAACATCATTAATTCTTCCATAGGCTTCTTGGTAGTGGAATCCGCTAAGTGCAAATTTAAAGAACAATCATCAAGTTTGTGGAAACCTAGTACATCACATAAAGTTTTTGGAATAGTAGAAATGCTAGCACCCAAATAACACAAAGCATTGCACTCATAATCTTTAATCTTAATTTTAATAGTAGGTTCCCATTCATCATAAAGCTTTCTAGGGATTGAAACTTCCAACTCAAGTTTTTCTACTAAAGATTTCATCATAGCATCAACGATGCGTTTAGTAAAAGCTTTATTTTGATTATAAGCATGAGGTGAATTATGCATAGATTGTAACAAGGAAATACACTCAATCAAAGAACAGTTATCATAATTAAAGTCCTTGAAATCCAAAAGAGTGGGCTCATAACTAGTTAAAGTTTTGACCTCGCCAAACCCACTTTTATCAATTTTCTCATTAATATCTTCACCCTCCAAATTATTGGGAGCCTTCAAGCTAAAGTTGACTCATCAACAGTCACTTATTTATCAAGTTTTATATTAGCAAACAAAGATTCAATAGGAGTCACACCAATCACTTTAAGACCTTCATGATTCTCACGTAAACTAGAAGAACATACTTTTTCTAGCCATTCTCTCTTAGATCGCATTCTAGCGGCCTCTCTAGACATTCACTAATATAATTTGAATAGATTTCAGGGAGTAATTAATATCAAGCTTGGGTGTCATTGATTTAATCTTAAAGGAATCAATCTCATGAGAAATTATATCAACATTTCTAGCTAAATCGTCAATCTTAAGCAATTTTTTTCTACCATAGCATTGAAAATCTTTTGGGAGTTAATAAAATATTTAACATTATTCTCAAGATTAGAGGGTATCTTATGATAATTTCCATAAGAATTGTTTTAGGAATTACCATAATTATTATAGCAATTACTAGTAAATGGCCTAGGATTAAAATTGCCTCTATAAGCATATTACGAAAATTGTTCCTACCAACAAAATTCACATCCGTAGATTCATTATTATTCTTAATCAAAGTAGACAAAGGCATATCATGAGGATCAATAGGAGAACTCTTGCTAGCAATCAATTTCATAAGTTCATCCATCTTTCCACTCAAAGTATTAATCTCTTCAATAGCATGCACTTTTTTACTAGTAGAAGATCTTTTGGTATGCCATTGAGAGTAATTTGCCATAATATTATCTAGGAGTTTGGTAGCTTCTCCTAATGTGATTTCCATAGAAGTACCACCCACGGCAGAATCTAAAAGATTTCTAGCAAAATTCTATCCCACATAAAAAAATTTGTATGATCATCCATAAACATAAACCATGAGTAGGGCAATTTGTTATCATGAATTTCATCCTCTCCCGTGATTGTGCAACATGTTCATGATCAAGTTGCTTAAAATTCATTATATCATTCCTAAGAGATATGAGCGGCAGATAAATACTTGGAAATAAAAGCATCCTTACACTTATTCCATGAATCAATACTATTTTTAGGCAAGGATGAAAACCAAGTTTTAGCACGATCTCGTAGTAAGAACGGAAATAGCTTCAATTTAAAAATATCATTATCCACATATTTTTTATTTTTCATATCACACAATTCAACAAAAGTATTGAGATGGGAAGCCGCATCTTCATTAGGACTATCGGAAAATTGTTCTTTCATAACAAGATGCAACAAAACGGCGTTAATTTCATAAGATTCCACACTAGTGGCTGGAGCAATCGGAGTATTAATAAAATTATTATTATTAGTGTTGGAAAAATCACACTACTTAGTATTTTCTTGACATGTCATGATAAAGCAAGGAATCTAGCACTCATGCAAAAAAAAGCAAACAAAAAGAAGCCAAATAAAAAGGCAAATCTTTTTGTGTTTTTTTGAAAACATTTTAGAAGTGGGGGAGAGGAAAACAAGAGGAAAATGGCGAATCATGTAAATGCAAGAGATTAGAGTTTATGATGGGTACTTGGTAGGCTTGATGTATATCCTCCCCGGCAACGACGCCAGAAATTCTTCCTGCTACTTCTTGAGCTTGCGTTGTTTTTTTTCCTTGAAGAGGAAAGGGTGATGCAGCAAAGTAGAGATAAGTATTTCCCTCAGTTAAGAACCAAGTTATAAATCTAGTAGGAGGAACACACAAGTCACCAATGGTTGCACCTACACAAACAAACAAATACTTGCACCCAAAGCGATAAAGGGGTTGTCAATCCCTTCACGGTTACTTGCAAGGATGAGATCTGATAGAGATAGGTTTAAAAGATAAGTAAAAGTGCAAAATAAAGTAAAGTTAAATAAATTGCAACAAGGTATTTTTTGGGTTTTTGGTTTTATAGAACCGAAAATAATATGGTAAAAGATAGACCCGGGGCCATAGTTTTCACTAGAGGCTTCTCTCTTGAAAGAACGCATACAGTGGGATAAATTACTGTTGAGCAATTGATAGAAAAGCGCATAGTTATGACAACATCCAAGCCAATGATCATGAATACATGAATCGCATCTGTGACAAGTAGACCGACTCCTGCTTGCATCTACTACTATTATTCCACACATCGACTGCTATCCAGCATGCATCTAGTGTATTAAGTTAACAAGAACGGAGTAACGCCTTAAGCAAGATGACATGATGTAGAGGGATAGATCCAAGCAATATGAGATAAACCCCATCTTTTTATCCTTAGTGGCAACAATACAAATACATGGCATGTGCCTTTCTGTCACTGGGATTGAGCACCGCAAGATTGAACCTACTACAAAGCACCTCTCCCATTGCAAGAACAATCATAGTTGGCCAAACTGAAGGAAATATGCCCTAGAGGCAATAATAAAGTTATTATTTATCTCCTTATTTCATGATAAATATTTATTATTCATGCTAGAATTGTATTACCAGAAACATAATACATGTGTGAATACATAGACAAACATAGTGTCACTAGTATGCCTCTACTTGACTAGCTCGTTGAATCAAAGATGGTTAAGTTTCCTAGCCATAGACATGAGTTGTCATTTGATTAACGGGATCACATCATTAGAGAATGATGTGATTGACTTGACCCATTCCGTTAGCTTAGCAATTGATCGTTTAGTATGTTGCTATTGCTTTCTTCATGACTTATACATGTTCCTATGACTATGAGATTATGCAACTCCCGTTTACCATAGGAACACTTTGTGTGCTACCAAACGTCACAACATAACTGGGTGATTATAAAGGTGCTCTACAGGTGTCTCTGAAGGTACTTGTTGAGTTGGCGTATTTCGAGATTAGGATTTGTCACTCCGATTGTCAGAGAGGTATCTCTGGGCCCTCTCGGTAATGCACATCAGTATAAGCCTTGCAAGCAATGTAACTAATGAGTTACTTGCGGGATGATGCATTACGGAACGAGTAAAGAGACTTACCGGTAACAAGATTGAACTAGGTATTGAGATACCGACGGTCGAATCTCGGGCAAGTAACATACTGATGACAAAGGGAACAACGTATGTTGTTATGCGATTTGACCGATAAAGATCTTCGTAGAATATGTAGGAGCCAATATGAGAATCCAGGTTCCGCTATTGGTTATTGACCGGAGACGTGTCTCGGTCATGTCTACATAGTTATCGAACCCGTAGGGTCCGCACGCTTAACGTTCAGTGACGATTTATATTATGAATTATGTGTTTTGATGTACCGAAGGTAGTTCGGAGTCCCGTATGAGATCGGAGACATGATGAGCAGTCTCGAGATGGTCGAGACATAAAGATCGATATATAGGACGATTATATTCGGACATCGGAAAGGTTCCGAGTGATTCGGGTATTTATCAGAGTACCGGAGAGTTATATTAAACTCTCTCGCAAAGCTCTGCTTGATCGGAGTTCGTGGGACGTCATCGAGCTGAACGTGTGCTGAACTCAGAGGTGTCGTACATTCGGTACTTGGATCGGTCGGATCGTGAAGATGTACGACTACATCAACCGCATTGTGCTAACGCTTCCGCTTTCGGTCTACGAGGGTACGTGGACAACACTCTCCCCTATCGTTGCTATGCATCACCATGATCTTGAGTGTGCGTAGGAAATTTTTTAAATTACTATGTTCACCAACAGTGTCATCTGAGCCAGGTTTATGCGTAGATGTTATATGCACGAGTAGAAGACAAGTGAGTTGTGGGCGATACAAGTCATACTGCTTACCAGCATGTCATACTTTGGTTCGGCGGAATTGTTGGATGAAGTGGCCCGGACCGACATTATGCGTACGCTTACGCGTGACTGGTTCTACCGACGTGCTTTGCACACAGGTGGCTGGCGGGTGTCCGTTTCTCCAATTTTAGTTGAACCGAGTGTGGCTACGCCCGGTCCATGTGAAGGTTAAAACAACACTAACTTGACGAAATATCGTTGTGGTTTTGATGCGTAGGTAAGAACGGTTCTTGCTTAGCCCGTAGCAGCCACGTAAAACTTGGAACAACAAAGTAGAGGACGTCTAACTTGTTTTTGCAGGGCATGTTGTGATGTGATATGGTCAAGACATGATGAGATATAAATTGTTGTATGAGATGACCATGTTTTGTTGAAGTTATCGGCAAATGGCAGAAGCCTCATGGTTGCTCTTTATTGCATAAGATGCAAGCGCCAAATAATTGTTTTACTTTATCGCTATGCGATAGCAATAGTTGCAAGAGCAGTAGTTGGCGAGACGACCATGTGATGACACATTGATATCGATCAAGATGATGGAGATAATGGTGTCATGCCGGTGACGATGGAGATCATGACGATGCTTTGGAGATGGAGATCAAAGGCACAAGATGATGATGGCCATATCATGTCACATATTTTTATTGCATACACTACAAAAAAAATACACTTCCGTGATGATACGTGTTTGTCACAGTAGGTCGCGTTTTTTGTCATGCATGTACATCCATGACAAATTTATGACAGAATCAAGATAGTCATACATGTGTTGTTGTAGAAGTGTTCCATGACATTACCAAAATTATCATCACGGAAGTGTCCACTTCCATGACGATAAATCACGCGTCACAGAAGTGCTTTCGTCAAGGGTGACCGACACGTGGCATCCACCGTAACGGAACGCCATTAAGCTATCGGGTCGG
The DNA here is from genome assembly GCF_002162155.2 of Triticum dicoccoides. Classification (NCBI taxonomy): domain Eukaryota; kingdom Viridiplantae; phylum Streptophyta; class Magnoliopsida; order Poales; family Poaceae; genus Triticum; species Triticum dicoccoides. The sequence continues at coordinate 434,427,112 of NC_041385.1, read as the reverse complement.
ATTTTGGATCCGATAACCCGTTAACAGCCACGACCAATGCCGATTTTCCACGTGTAAAATTCTCATTGGTTGACGTGTCAGCTCTGCATTGGCACAGGTGTCACTCATCCAACGGTCGAGATGGGCCTATGATATGTTGACACGTGGACCGGCCCAAAAGTGGCCCACAAAGTTTAAATGGGTCGGCCCAACCAAAGGCCCATAAGATTTAGCGGACCATAATGGGCCGGCCCAGCTAAAGGACCACAAAATTTAGCGGACCATAATGGGCCGGCCCAGCTAAAGGCCCACAAGATTTTGCGGACCACAATGATCCGGCCCAGCTAAAGGCCCACAAGATTCTGCAGCCATAATGGGCCGGCCCAGCTAAAGGCCCAACATTCTCTATCAAATTGGCCCGTCAACGGCCTAGTCTAAACTTGTCATCAATGCGGCCCATCGTCACTTCTGGCCCGTTAACAGTCCGCTAAGTAATTGGGCCGAATTACGGCCCGGTGTATTTCCGGCCTGTTAAAGGTCCGGCTTCATTTGGGCCCATTTACAGGACATCAAAACTTTCGGCCCATAAATGACTGTGAAGGATTTGGGTCATATTCGGCCATGTCTGTCATTCGGCCTGTTAGAGGCCCACTATAGATTTGGGCCACTTTCGGCCTGTTGTCATTTTCGGCCTGTTAACGCCGGACGTAAACCATGGGCCATATGTGGCCCAACGTCATATCGGGCCCATTAACGGCCCATATAAAAATGACGATAATCTAGCCCGACCGAAGTTTTGGCCTGTTAAAGGCTGGTGTATTAGGTCGGCGCATTTACGGCCCGTCCGACTTTCGGCCTGTCAAATATCCGCATTGTAAATGGGCCACCATTTCGGCCTACTAAGTCCAGTGGGTTATTTGGCACAATCAGGGCCCAATCTCACTTTCGGTCTATTAAAGGCCCATGTTTTTATGGGCTCGAGATATTTACACCTGTAAACGGCCTATTTTTACTGAGGGCCCAACTTATGTTTAGGCCTGTTAAAGGCCCACTATGGGCACAGGCCTACCGGAAAAATTTGAAAGCTTATGCTGATTTAAGCCCAGATATTTTTAGTGGGCTACATGCCAATTTTGGCCCGAAATCGTTTTTAGCCCAATTGGAATGGGCCCGACGAATGTTGGCATGTTGGGCTCCTACGAAGCTTTCAGCCGAATACATTACTAAGATAAACCTACACTATACAAAAATAGCGTCGTAATTACTACAACCTATGGCAGCATCATAAATGTTGTATCACAACCAAATAAATACCAATCATACAACAAAAGGCCTATTGGCATAAAGTTTATAGTCCTTCCAGATAAAAGCATCATCAGATGTATAGAAGCACATATCATTTGACCTGAGTGCTAATGTTTTAGGCTGTAGAATATGATGGAGCAGCACAATCTCCACCTTTTTTCCGCCATTGCTCTTCAACAACGAAGCGAATGTCTGATAGTCTGGTTTCAAAACCATTCACATCTTAACGACATTTCTCAACCACTATTCTTGTTTTCGAAACAACGTCCATTAGGGATTGGACTTGTGTCTGGAGCACAGATATATCACTCTGTCTAGCAGGAAGGTTTTGTTCAGTAGGCGATTTGGATGAGGTTACCTTGATAATCAACCCAGAATTACACAGGAAGGTGCTTTTTGCACTGTTAGTGGAGAGATACTGACGCACTGCAGCAAGAGGTGACATTGTGCCTGTAGTAGCCTCGTCACCTTCAGGTGGTTGTGGTTGTTCCATCATTTGTTCCATAGCTTCCTGAAAGTTTGAACTTGTAGATTAGTGTACCAGATAAGTTACTAATGAGACAAAAAAACAAAGTAGGTTAAACGTTTATACATAACTTATTTTGGTGAACTTCTGTAATACATTAGCATGTATTGTAGTGCCAACTACATAATGAAATCACTTTCGGAACATATGTCCATGTAGCATGCCTACTATATTGTCTATTTCCTCACATTCGTTGACATCTAAGGATAAAGAGACATGGTTTAAAGTAGGATGAACATTATGACATCATTCATATCATGGGCAAACAGATATAAAACAAGCAGGCTACTTTATCATTGTGTGCGCACGTGAACATAAAAACTAGATTATAGATCAAGACAAAAAGAATATCCTTCATCTCTTTTAAACCATGTAAGGTGAAATTATACGTTAAGACAACTGTGTATAAAAGTGAACAGAGTAACTGACATTGGCTGCAAACCAAGTAGTTAAATGAACACATCACAGTACCAATCAGTTCAAGGCAGGAGGAGTAAGGACTTACAACAGCGGCTTGAACTGGTGTGCTCATTCCCTTCATCTTGCTGGTGTGGCAATCCTTGAAGATTTGCACTGCATTCGGTTCAGGTTCTTTTTGGTCCGCACGGGCTTTCCTGTGTATTTGGAACAAGTCAATATAGATACGATAATATGGCACAAAAAAAGAAGGAAGTAGCAGCTATTTACAAGAGCCTCGCAGTGTGCAATATAGCTACGAGATCCTGTTGTCTATTGGAATTTCACTTTAGAATGGTTGGTTTTGTTCTTTAAACAGTTAGCCTAGAAGAAGATACACTTGTAAGGCACATACATAAATACAAGTTCAATATGTGGTCTGATCAAATACATATAGCCTACCTGATACTTTGGATCAGACCAGTGTTTAACGAGGGTTGTCCAGTCTTCATCTGTAATATATTCCGCTGGAGATGTTTGGGCGATTTCATTGTTAGCCTTGCCTTCAAAGTGAGATTTTCTAAGGTGGTACCTATACTGTCGCAGATCAGACTGAAAAACATGAGTGCATGCTTGTATAGTTGCATCATCTTTTGGATCCAACTTGAACCCCATTTGTTGAAAAAAGAATGTGAGTCTTATTAGGAGGAAGCTAGAAAGTATGGGACAGAGCAAGACAATATTACTAATTGCGATGAATAACATTACTTACGGATAAATGGTCAAGGATGGTGTTAAACTGGGTATTGTCTTTCTCATTCCGGTAATGTATCCACGTTGGCAGGATACGCGCATGACACCTAACGGCAACGGCGGCCTCTGATACTAACTTGGCTGACTCTCTAGCATCACGTGGCCTTTTTAAACCTGCCTCAAAATGGATCTCCATTCTTCCTGCTTTAGATTTTGTTAATCTGTCAAGCATTATCCCTGATGTCTATTTCCACTTGCGCCGTGGTGCTAGTTCAACAACGAATATGGAAAGTGTTAGTGTACATCAAACTGTGAAGTACATATAAAGGAGCATGCAACTCAACTTGACTCGGTCAGGTACCGTCTTGGTGTTGATGCTCATGAGGTTCATCTGATCTTGCCAAGTCATGTTATGTCAGCAGTGCTTCGGAAGTAGTGTTAGGTGTGAAGGCATCTTGGGAACTGGCCAGTTCCGGAGCAAACGAATGAGTAACTGGTTGAGATGCTGGTACAGTTGAAGCGGATGCTGCAGCTGGTGGAGCAGGTGATACTATGTTTGTAGATTTAGCCAATGGACTTGGACCTTCTACTGCACTATAAGTACCAGCAAAATCTCGACGGCAGAACCTTTTCTGTTTCACCCGACGAGTAACAGCACTCCCTACTATATTATTTTCCTTGCTCTTTTTTGACTTTTCCATGTCAAGATGTACCCACAACACAAAAGAATAAAATCACTCTTCAGAACTCATTGATGCATGATACAGACAAGCAATACTTTGATGTAAGACAACCGTATGAGGATGGAATATGTAAGAAATACAGGACGGCATGACTTATTCACAAATACGATGTGCAAACTAAGCAGAAGGATTTTCAAGAAAATAGAAGTAATGCAAGCTAGACACCATATGAAAGATGCAACCAATATTACTCTGCCAAGTTAAAAGTGTCTTGTCATAAGTGGCAATTCGAAAAATTAGAAGCAGTACAACGTAGAAACCAATGCAAGATGCAACCACTATCAAACTGCCATGTTAAAAGCATCCAATCATGAGTTACTGATGCGGGATACACAACAACAGTACTTTGATGTAAGAACATGGTATGATAGATAGATGCGGTGTATTCTAGACACAGAAAGCCATGTCATATGCACATGTATAACGTATAAACTCACGCAGGTGCAATTTAATCAAAATAGAAGAAATACAGGCTAGACAACATATGCAACATGAAACCAATTATCACACTATCAACTTAGAGCAAGCACCTAAGATGGTGGAGTGCGGGAGATGAACTCATCATGTAGACTTGGGACTTCAACTTCAGTAGCAGTAGCAATGGCAAATCTAGAGAGTCTCTCTTTGCGTCAGTGCGGAGTACCACCAACATCCCCTAACTTACTCTTTTCCTTCCTATTTTCTGATATTGCCTTATGAAGTCAAAACCACAAGAAGATGAATAAAATTAGCTCTGCATAACTGGTTGATGCATGATACATACGAACACTACTTTGATGTAAGGCAAGTGCAGGATAGGAGGATGGAATATATACAAAAAAAGACAGTGTTTCATATTCACACGTACGATAGGAGGATGGAATATGTATGAAAAAACAGTAAGCGGAAGGCATTTCAACAAAATTAGAAGAAATGAAAGCTAGGCACCATATGAACATGCAACCAATATCACTCTATCAGGTAAAAAGTGTGTTGTCATAAGTATCATTTCAAGAAATTAGAAGCAGTACAAGCTAGAAGACAATGCAAGATGCAACCTACATCACAGTCCCAAGTTAAATGTGTCTTATGGGTAAGTGATCGTTGCAGGTATAAGTTGTAAGCTACACAGATGCAATTCTACATAATCAGAAGCAATACAAACTAGACATCATATGGAAAACACAACCACGTATAACAGTTCCAAGTAAGAGCAAGCACCTATGATGGTGGAGTAGGGGAGATGTACTCATCATGTACACGTATGTTCTAGAAATAGGAACATGTGTCATATTCACACGCATTATGTGTAAAGTAAGCAGATGCAATTCAAGTTAGAAGCAATACAAGCTAGACATCATACGCAACATGCAACCACATATAATAGTGTCAAGTTAGAGCAAGCACCTGTGATGGTGGAGTAGGGGAGATGTCCTCATCATCTACACAGCTACGTTGACTGTCCAGCCTTGTGTTGTCTTGCAAATCTTGTTGGGAGGATGGCGGAGTAGAATCTGTAGAGACCCCCTGTTTGAGTTGCTCCAAAGGACCACCATCATCCACTACCGGACTAATTTCCTTCAGCTGTAATGATTTTGCATTGTGAAGTCAAACCGATAAGAAAAAGGAATAAAATTCGCTCTTCAGAACTCATTCATGCATGATACTGACGAACACTACTCGGATGAAAGGCAAACACATGATGCGAGGATGGAATATGTATGAAAAACAGGATGGTGTGACATATTCACACCTATGATGTGGTAACTAAGCAGAAGGCATTTCAACAAATTAGAAGCACTGCAAGCTAGACACCATATGAAAGATGCAACCAATATCACTCTGCCAAGTTCAAACTGTATGGCGTTTCAACAAATTAGAAGCAGTATATGCTAGAAATCATATGCAAGACACAACCAATATCACAGTGGCGACTTAAAGGTGGCTTATCATAAGTGACTGATGCGGGATATGCAAGAATAGTAGTCTGATGTAGAAACAGGAACTCGTGTCATATTCACAGGCATTATGTGTAAAGTAAGCAGATTCAATTCAACAAAGTTAGAAGCAATGCAAGCTAGACATCATACGCAACATACAACCACACATAATAGTGCCAAGTTAGAGCAAGCACCTGTGATGGTGGAGTAGGGGAGATGTGCTCGTCATCTACACAGCTACGTTGACTGTCTAGCCTTGCGTTGTCTTGCGAATCTTGTTGGGACGATGGCGGAGTAGAATCTGTAGAGAACCTCTGTTTCAGTTGCTCGGAAGGGCCACCATGGTCCAATGCCTTGCCAATTTCCTTCAGCTTTATTGATTTTGCACTGTGAGATCATACCGACAAGAAAAAGGAATATCATTCGCTCTTCAGAACTCATTCATGCATGATACTGACGAACACTACTCTGATGAAAGTCAAAGTCATGATACGAGGATGGAATATGTACGAAAAAATGGATGGCTTGACATATTCACACCTATGATGAGGTAACTAAGCAGAAGGAACTTCAACAAATTAGAAACACTGCAAGACACCATATGGAAGGTGCAATCAATATCACTCTGCCAAGTTAAAACTGTCTCGTCATAGGTGGCGTTCAATAAACTAGAAGCAATACATGCTAGAAATCATATTCAAGACGCAAACCAATATCACACTGCCAACTTAAAGGTGTCCCATCATAAGTGACTGATGCAGGATTCACAAGAAGAGTAGTTTCATGTAAGAACATGGTGTGATAGACAGATATAGTATGTACCAAAAACAGGAAAGCGTGTCATATTCACATGTATCATGTGTAAGCTAAGCAGATGCAGTTTACACTAATTAGGAGCAATACGAGCTAGACACCATATGCAACATGCAACCAGATATCACACTGCCAAGTTAGAGCAAGCACCTTGGATGGTGGAGTAGGGGAGCGAAGACTTGGACCTTGTAATGCACTATCAGTACAAGGAGAATCGGTATAGATGCTCCGTTTACATTGCTGCAGAGGACCACCATCATCGCCTTCCTTCCTCTTTCTTGAGTTTGCCTTGTCAAGTCAAACCCACAAGAAAAAGGAATAAAATTTGCTCTTCAGACCTTATTGATGCATAATACTGACGAACACTACTTTCATGTAAGGTAGCCGCATGATAGGAGGATGGAATATGTATGAAAAACAGGACGGCGTGACATATTGACATGTATGATGTATAAAGTGTAAACTAAGCACAAGGTACTTGAACTTGTTAGAATCGATGCAAGCTAGAAACCATATGAAAGATGAAACCAATATCACTCTGCCAAATTAAAAGGGTGCCCTAGCAAATGTATTTGACCAAATTAGAAGCAATACATGACAACAGGCTAGAAATAATATGCAATATGCAATGAATAAAGGTGACTCATCATAAGTGATTGATGCAGGATACAGAAGAGGGGTAGTTTCATGTAAGAACTGGGTTAACACATAGATGTAGTGTATACCAAAAATAGGAAGGCATGTCATATTCACAGGTATAGTGTGTAAACTAAGCAGATGCAATTTACCCTAATTAGAAGCATTACAAGCTAGACACCGTATGCAACATGCAACCACATATCACACTGCGAAGTTGGAGCAAGCACCTATGATGGTGGTGTAGGGGAAGTGCGGTCTTCAGGTACAGAGCAACATTCAATATCTTCATTTAGGCTTGTTGTTTCTTGAGAATCATGTGGAGAGGATGAAATTGCATTCTTTACAAGAGTATTGCGTCTCATATTAACCCACGCGCGCGACTGTCTCATCATAAGTGATAGACGCAGGATACACAAGAACAATAGTTTGATGTAAGAACATGGTGTGATAGGAAGATATAGTATGTACCAAAAACAGGAAGGCGTGTCATATTCACACGTATAATGTGTAAGCTAAGGAGATGCAATTTAACAAATTAGGAGCATTGATGAGGGATACACAAGAAAAGTAGTTTGATGTAAGAACATGGTTAATAGAAAGACGTAGTATGTACCAAAAACAGGAAGGCATGTCATATTCACAGGTATAATGTGTTAACTAAGCAGATGCAATTTACCCTAATTAGAAGCATTACAAGATAGACACCATATGCAACATGCAACCACATATCACACTGCCAAGTAAGAGCAAGCACCTGTGATGGTGGTGTGGGGGAATTGCGGTGATCAACTAGAGAGCGACGTTGACTATCTTCATTTAGTCTTGCTGTTTCTTGAGAATCATGTGGGGAGGATGACACTGCACTCTTTAAATGAGTAGGGTGTCTCACAGTAACCCACCCGGGTGACTGTCTCATCATAAGTGTTTGACAAGGGATACAAAAGAGCATTAGTTTGATGTACAAACATGGTTAATAGACATATGTAGTATGTATCAAAAACAGGAAGGCATGTCATTATCAAAGGTATAATGTGTAAAGTAAGCAGATGCAATTTAACCAAATTGGAAGCAATACAAGCTAGACACCATATGCAACATGCAACCACATTTGACAACGCGAAGTTAAAGCAAGCACCTGGGATGGTTGTGTGTGGCAATTGAGATCATCAACTGCGGAGCTACGTTTACTGTCTCCAACTGCTGACACTGCACCCATTAGAGCACTGAAACGCTTAGTGCTTATCTTTGAATTACTCTGGAGCAACTTTTGTCTTTTCTTTTCTGCATTCATCAACATTGCGTTAGATTCTGAAATACCCATGCATAAAAATACAATAGTGTGAGTATGGGTGAAGTGTGTGCACAATTAGTAGAGTGTAAAGGTAGCAGATAGCAGGTCGGTGAGAAATAAATGACGGGAGACATATGATAGCTCTACAACATGCATGGCACACTCAATTACTACAGGATTATATGAAAATAACAGTCGACTGAAAGCAAATAGGTCAATCCTTTTTTTCTGCACCGTCTGATGTACAAAGAACGGGTAGATCACCTTCATCTACCTCCAGCCAGTTAGTGTTGACGATCTTCCTCGAAACGCCAGCGACCACCGGCCCAGTATTCCTCCCCTGCCTACGCCCTCCCCTCGACCTCACCGCACCGCCGTGCTTGGCACCGCCCCCCCTCCCCGGCCATCCATTCAAGCCCCGTCGACCTCCAGATCGGGCGCAAGCAGCTCCTGTGCCCCACACCCTATGATAGACACCGATGCGCCGCTTCCCCGAGGAACAGGTGGACTAGGTGCTCTGCGTGCCTAAGAGGGTGCTGCTTCTTTTAATTGCGGTTCGACTGACCCTGAGTTGAAATCCAGGCGGGCTACTGACCTCTAGCAAAGGTGAAATAGTAAAAGGGAGGAAACCTTATGCATTTAGTATCACGAAGAAGATGCAGTAAGAAGCGCTCAACTAGTTTCTTTCGTGGGATGAATACGGTGTGAGCGGAGACGTAAGATTTGCACGAATAAGGGAAGAGGAGTACCTCTTTCTGCTGGCAGTGTTGTGTCCTCCTTCTGTTTTTCCGACGATCTTGTTGTTCGCCGGAAACCAGAAGTTGTGGAGGACGGTGCAGCCTTGGACGAACCCATGGCCAAGTTGTTGAGTGTGGTGCGGTGGCCGTCTGTCAGCGGCGGGGAAGCAGATCCGAGGCGGTGAACGACGGCATAGCGGGAACAGCTCCGGTGCGGTGGACGGTTGCGACAGTGGAGCCGCAGCAGTGAGGCGCAGGACGGCGTGGTCGGAGTGGTTCTGGTACGGCGCACGTCGGTGTCGGCATAGTGGAGGCATCTCTGCCTCGGCTTCAGCTGCTAAGTCCTTGAGGGTGTTGCGGTTGCGGTTGCGTTGGACGACGACGTCGGGGTACCGGCTCCAGCGTGATGGAGAAGGGCGGCGGCAGATTGGCCGCTATGGGGTGGAGGACGGAGGAGGCTGGGGTTTCGCGGCTGGTGGAGAGGGCATTTTTGTGCCCACGAAGTATGAACGGGGAAACGGAGGGAGGCGGGGAACTAAGGGGGAACAATGTTTTGGTTTGAGACACGCTTGTTTGAAATTTGGGGAAAGTTACAAACTTTGCCCCCATCTAAAATTTCGGACATATTGCGGGTTGGGGGTAGGATAGTCATGTCAGGTGTCCCAAATGTGAGCGGGATAGATTTCGGCCGAGCACATGGGTGTTTAGGCGCACACGGCGTATGAATGCTTCTCGGAGGCGGTTGAGACTGGCGTCTTGGTGAAGTTACAAACCTACCACGGTTTAGACCTTTGGACATCGGGCCGATAGGCTACACGGGCCAGAGTGAGGACAGTAATTTCCTACCACCAAAGCATTAGTCTCGCGCGGTTTCGGGTGACCAGAGGCCTATTTGGTGTTTCGTTCAATATTTGGGAGCAGAAGCATTAACGTTTTCGGTTCTCTTGAATTGAACTTTTAGGATTTGTCAAACTTCACAAATCTTTACTCTTGAAAATCCTAAAGCTATGATCATTCTGGAATGAATGGGGTGCATTTTAATATACATTGTACACGAGTATATATTAAAAAATATGCAACTTACCTCAGTTCATGCATCGTTCCAGATATAATCTCCTTGGTTGCAAAATAAGTTGGATATGCGTATGAATATATATACCATGTTCAAACTCACAACAAAGATTGATGCCCCCTTTTACATCTGATTTACAAATGTCATTATCTCGGGTTCAAATAGAAGAATGCACTTCCTATGAATTCGAATCTTCGAAACCCCCTTTATGTTGAATTCGACGTGTATTTTATTTCATAGCTAGCAATTTGGAATGTAACCATGCAAGTGACAAATGTATAAAGTGCTTCACACTAACAACATGGAGTGCACTAATTAATGTTTATATATGAATTGCAAAAGCATCCATTGCCTGTATTTCAAACCGCTCTCACTCTATGGATCGATAATATGAAATAAACACATGCACATGCTAGAATTCAATAGAGTATGGGTGTCTGATAGACCGATTTTCGTCCAGACGCAATTTTGCAAAATTCATGATCTCATCCAAAAATAATAATGCCATTTATATTTTAATTTAATGCGTAGAAATGCCTTTTACACGTAGATACACTATGCCTCGCCCCGTTCTCACAAACGTGTTATATATCTCTCTATCTAACGCATAAGTGCACACACTTTATATGCATCGGCATTTCTCTTTCACACATGCTCACAATCTCTCTCAGGGTCTCGAGGTGTCTCACGCACATGCTCTCTCTGTTTCTCTCTCTCTCTCTCTCTCTCTCTCTCTCTCTCTCTCTTTCTGACTACTATGTACCACTCTTTTCACTAATCTCAGTTGGAAAACACTATTTCTCTCACATGCATATATACACATGCACGGTCTCTACTAGCCCTATATATGCACATATATGTGCCTACGTGTCTACCGCACGCACATTACCTTTAGGCCTCTCTCGCACATATTGCCCCCCCCCCTGACACACCTCTCTAATAGTAGTTGGCAGATATGATTTCATCATATCATTCAGTAGGATATCCCTGGCTGGATGGTAATACGAGGCAAAGTTTTACCCTAGTTCGGATCGAACCCTTGCAGTTGAAGAAAGAGCCTACTCCTGGTACTGTATATTAGTGATAGGGGTGTGTACAAAGTACACGTGAATACCAGGCATTGTGTGTGTGTGTATACTATCGACAAACTAGCCCCCAAGATTCTATAACATACTAAGGGCCTAGGGTTACAAATCATATATAGCCGGCTTATCACCAGTGGGGATAGAGTCCTCCGCGACTCTGGTAGCTTCGTGTTGTACGCCGAGTCCTCCACATGGGTCTTCGTATAACATGTCTCGGCCCAACCTATATGTGGCGCAGGATGGAACCGACCCAGGAGTCTTCATGTTGACCCGCCACAACTAGAAATGATGTGCCAACCACACCACACACGCAATCGGCCACTAAGAAAATAAGCATATACAATAGTACAACGGTATCTAGCTCACGATACGTCATATTTTGTTGATGACACTGATGGACTTTGCATTTGATGCGTGCTCCGTATTTTGTTGATGACACTTACGGTCATTGTATTTGAAGCGAATGCACGATATGGTCACTGGACTTCAGAATAAGCTCATCACAGTCACCACATACATTTTATCGTGCTAACCAACATGTGGTTGGATGGTTAGAGGACAGTGGTTTCTCGAGCCCACCAAGGTTAAAGTTCCAGTGCTCGCATTTATCTTGTGTTAATTTCAGTATTTTTCGGCAATGTACGATCAGTGGGAGGAGACATTCCACTCGACTACGAGGCACCTATGGTGACTTCGTAAAATCTCAAGATCATATATGCTGGCCCACTCTCTCGAAGGTGCTCATAGGGGTAGGGTTCACGTGTGTGCGCTTATAGCGGTGAGTGCTTGCGCGTATATATGAGCCCTTGCATCTGTACCGTGTTAAACAAATACATGTCATGATTATACTGTCACTAGCTCACCCGTACAACTCCGTATTTTGTTGATGACACAATCAATTGACCAGTCAAACGGTCCACATTCAGCAGCGCACATTACCATAGGGCCCACCCATCAGCGCGTATATGAAGGACAGAAATGGTAATAAACTAGTGGTCGGTGGGTATTCGAAGTCATGAGACCTCTGGTTGGCAGTCACCGGCGGTTGGGGGCGTTCATTGGGCGGTGGGGTGGGGATCCCCGGAGAAAAAGCTCGGCGTGAGGGGGAGGGGGGCTAGAGGGATGGCCGGTGCGGCGGCGGACAAGCGGTGGGGAGTGGTTTCGGGGAGGGCGGGCTGGCCGCGGGCGGCGGGGGCGGGCGGTTTGGCCGGTGATGGCTGGCGGCTCAGGGGGGTGGAGTTTGATGATAAACTGGAGGCCCTTGATTTTGTATCCAACGGCTAGAAAATCTAATGACCAGAGATGAAAAAGTCAGTCAACTGACGTGTAGCCTCACCCCGCATGTACACATGCACGCACGCAAGACACGCATGCATGTAGGCGTGCAACACTGACATGTACACATAACGTACACATGCACGCAAGCTGGCGTGCAACACTGACAAGTACACATGCACTCATGAACACACACACGTACGCACCCATGCATGGAAAACTGAAACACACCCTTGCACGCACGCAACACTGGCACGCCTGCATGCACACAGCACACGACGCAAGACACACGCTCAACCTATACGTGCATGCACCCTTTGTTAAGGACATGGACTGTTACGGGTATTAATCAATCTTATCTGTGATAAGCAGAACATTGATGTTTGCAGCGGTCTTTATGAATCACAACGTATCGAATGGGCTATCAACATAGTAGGCTTAACTACATAAAAAAGATGATGTCACACTCAATGAACAATCATCGGTTTATGAAATGCCCGCTTCTGACCGCCCTGGCCCACCAAAGGTTCCTTTGCTGTGCGCTGCCTGCGTTGGGTCACTGACATGCAGGCCATGCACCCAAAGAGCCCACACGTCAGTGGAAGAACAGCGTGGTGTCCTAGGTCAGAGTCGAGGGCGCCACTCATGGCACGCCCGGCTGAACACGCCTCCGTGCCGCATTCAAATGCCTCCATGAAACCCGCCCGTGTGGAAGCCGAGAAACCCACTCTGGACACACGCCCGTTCATGACCGGGCCGGCGTTGAACGCAACGCCGGCCGAGCTCCTCCCGTCCGCCATCTATTTAATCTCCTATTTAAACAAGGCCAAACGCCGGCCAAGAATCGCACACCTCCGCCGCTCCCCTATCTCCTCCACCATTTTGTCCACTCTTACAATGGCTTACAAAGTGTAGTTATTCCGCATCCAAGCCGGCTGGGTAGCCCGCCGGATACGAGCTATGCAGCTCGCTGATCCACCTCCCTCCCCTCGCCCGATGGAGCCAGTTGTCGCCCCAAGCCGGCGCGCGGTTCAGCAACTCGCTGCTCCAGGCCAGCTCGACGAGGAGCAGCACACGGGCGTCGTTGCTGCCGTCCACGCCGCTGCCTCGTTCCGCGTCTCCCGTTTCTGTGGCCGAGACACCCATGCCGGCGGTCGTGCCATGCAAGCAGCAACAGAAGCTGGGTGCGTGCTACCTCTTGAGCACTGCGTTGGATTTCCCCAAAGAGGAGAGGATGATGCAGCAAAGTAGCGTAAGTATTTCCCTCAGTTTTTGAGAACCAAGGTATCAATCCAGTAGGAGACCACGCACAAGTCCCTCGTACCTACACAAAACTATAGCAACTCGCAACTACCGCTTAGGGGTTGTCAATCCCTTCACGGTCTGATAGAGATAATATTTTTGGTATTTTTGATAGATAGATGCAAAGTAAAAGTAAAGGCAAAGTAAAAACAAAGAAAGTAAACAAAGTGATATAGATTGATATGATGAGAATAGACCCGGGGGCCATAGGTTTCACTAGTGGCTTCTCTCAAGAGCATAGATTTCCTACGGTGGGTGAACAAATTACTGTTGAGCAATTGACAGAATTGAGCATAGTTATGAGTATATCTAGGCAATGATCATGTATATAGGCATCACGTCCAAAACAAGTAGATTGAAACGATTCTGCATCTACTACTATTACTCCACTCATCGACCGCTATCCAGCATGCATCTAGAGTATTAAGTTAAAAATAGAGTAACGCCGTAAGCAAGATGACATGATGTAGAGGGATAAATTCATGCTATATGATAAAAAAACCATCTTGTTATCCTCGATGGCAACAATACGATACGTGCCTTGCTGCCCCTTCTGTCACTAGGTAAGGACACCGCAAGATTGAACCCAAAGCTAAGCACTTCTCCCATTGCAAGAACTACCAATCTAGTTGGCCAAACCAAAAAGGATAATTCGAAGAGACTTGAAAAGATAACTCAACCATACATAAAAGAATTCAGAGAAGAATCAAATATTTTCCATAGATAATACTGGATCATAAACCCACAATTCATCGGTCTCAACAAACACACCGCAAAAAGAAGATTACATCGAATAGATCTCCACGAGAGAGGGGGAGAACATTGTATTGAGATCCAAAAAGAGAGAAGAAGCCATCTAGCTACTAGCTATGGACCCGAAGGTTTGAAGTAAACTACTCACACTTCATCGGAGGGGCTATGGTGATGATGTAGAAGCCCTCCGTGGTGGATGCCCCCTCCGATGGAGCTCCGGAACAGGCACCAAGATGGGATCTCGTGGATACAGAAGGTTGCGGCGGTGGAATTAGGTTTTTGGCTCATGTTCTGATTGTTCGGGGATACATAGGTATATATAGGAGGAAGGAGTATGTCGGTGGAGCTCCGAGGGGCCCACGAGGTAGGGGGTGCGCCCAGGGGGGGCGCGCCCTCCACCCTCGTGACCTCCTCGGGCACTACTTGGAGTAGGGTCCAAGTCTCCTGGATCACGTTCGGTTGGAAAATCACGATCCCGAAGGTTTCATTCTGTTTGGACTCCGTTTGATATTCTGTTTCTTCAAAATACTGAAAAAGGCAAAAAATAGCAATTCTAGGTTGGGCCTCCGGTTAATAGGTTAGTCCCAAAAGTAATATAAAAGTGGAAAATAAAGCCCAATATAGTCCAAAACTGTAGATATAGTAGCATGGAGCAATCAAAAATTATAGATACGTTGGAGACGTATCAGGCATCCCCAAGCTTAATTCCTGCTCGTCCTCGAGTAGGTAAATGATAAAAAAGAATTTTTGATGCGGAGTGATACTTTGGCATAATTTCAATGTAAATCTTCTTAATTGTGATATGAATATTCAGATCCGAAAGATTCAAGACAAAAGTTCATATTGACACAAAAATAATAATACTTCAAGCATACTAATCAAAGCAATCATGTCTTCTCAAAATAACATTGCAAAAGAAAGTTCATCCCTACAAAATCATATAGTTAGGCTATGCTTCATTTTCGTCACACAAAGATGTTCCCAACTTCTATACCCCTGATGACAAGCCAAGAAATTGTTTCATACTTAAATAATCTCAAACTTTTTCAACCTTCACGTAATACATGAGCGTGAGCCATGGATATAGCACTATGGGTGGAATAGAATATGATGATGGGGATGTGTGGAGAAGACAAAAAAGGAGAAAGTCTCACATTGACGAGGCTAATCAACGGGCTATGGAGATGCCCATCAATTGATGTCAACATGAGGAGTAGGGATTGCCATGCAACGGATGCACTAAAACTATGAATGCTCAACAAAAGAAAACTAGTGGGTGTGCATCCAACTAGCTTGCTCATATACAAGCCAAGTTCTATAATGAAAAATTCCCACTAGTACAAAAAGACAACTTATGAGACTCACTACATGAGGAACAAGGTGCTACTTTGAAGCACAATATATGAGACTCACTACATGAAGAACAAGGTGCTACTTTGAAGCACAAGTGTGGAAAAAGAGATAGTAGCATTGCCCTTTTTTATTTTTTTTTTATTTATTTTTTGGGCCTTTTTTTGGCCTTTCTCTTTTTTTTGGGCAATGCTCTAATAATGATGATCATCACACTTCCATTGATTACAACATAAGGATTACAACTCGAAACTTAGAACAAGATATGACTCTATATGAATGCCTCCGCCGGTGTACCGGGATGGTGCAATGAATCAAGAGTGACATGTATGGAAAATAATGCATGGTGGCTTTGCCACAAATACGATGTCAACTACAAGATCATGCAATGGCAATATGACAAAAGTAATGTATGTCATGATGATGATGGTGGAAGTTGCATGGCAATATATCTCGGAATGGCTATGGAAATGCCATGATAGGTAGGTATGGTGGCTGTTTTGAGGAATATATAAGGAGGTTTATGTGTGATAAAGTATATCGTATCACGGGGTTTGGATGCACCGGCGAAGTATGCAACAACTCTCAAGGTGAGAAAGGGCAATGCACAGTACCGAAGAGGATAGCAAAGGTGGAAAGGTGAGAGTGCGTATAATCCATGGACTCAACATTAGTCAAAAGAACTCATATACTTATTGCAAAAATTTAGAAGTCATCAAAAATTCAAGTACTACGCGCATGCTCCTAGGGGGATAGATTGGTAGGAAAAGACCATCGCTCGTCCCCGACCACCACTCATAAGGATGCACAAGCCAGGTACACTTCATGTTTCAAATTTGTTACACAACTTTAACCATACGTGCATGCTACGGGATTTGCAAACTTCAACACAAGTATTTCTCAAATTCATAATCACCCAACTAGCACGACTTTGATATTATCACCTCCATATCTCAAAACAATTATCAAGCATCAAACTTATCTTAGTATTCAATTCACTCAAAAGAAAGTTTCACATATCTTGAATACCAAGTGTATTAACATTAAGCAAATTACCATGCTATTAACGACTCTCAAAATAATCTAAGTGAAGCATGAGAGATCAATAGTTTCTTTAAAACAAATCCACCACCATGCTCTAAAAGATCTAAGTGAAGTACTAGAGCAAAAATTATCATGCTCAAAAGATATAAGTGAAGCACTATGAGCAAAACTATCAAGCTCAAAAGATATAAGTGAAGCACATAGAGTATTCTAACAAATTCCAATTCATGTATGGCTCTCTCAAAAGATGTATACAGCAAGGATGATTGTGGTAGACTAACAAGCAAAGACACAAATAATATAAGACGCTCCAAGCAAAACACATATCATGTTGGTGAATAAAAATATAGCTCCAAGTAAATTACCGATGGAAGTGAACGAAAGAGGGGATGCCTTCCGGGGCATCCCCAAGCTTTGACTTTTTGGTGTCCTTGGATTATCTTGGGGGTGCCATGGGCATCCCCAAGCTTAGGCTCTTGCTACTCCTTGTTCCATAATTCATCAAAAGAATCCACCCAAAACTGGAAAACTTCACAACACAAAACTCAACAGAAATCTCGTGAGCTCCGTTAGAGAAAGAAAACAAAAGACTACTTCAAGTTAATGTAATGAACTCATTCTTTATTTATATTGGTATTAAACCTACTGTATTCCAACTTCTCTATGATTTATAAACAAATTTACTAGCCATAGATTCATCAAAATAAGCAAACAACACACGAAAAACAGAATCTGTCAAAAACAGAACAGTCTGTAGCAATCTGTAACTAGCGCAAACTTCTGGAACTCTAAAAATTCTACCAAAATAGGAAGTCCTGGAAAATTTGTTTATTGATCAGCAGCAAAACGAATCAACGCAAAAGCACGTTTGTGTGATTTATCATAACTAAATTCGTGTGCGCAAAGTTTCTGTTTTTCAGCAGAATCAAATCAACTATCATCGTAGGTTATCCTATAGGTTCTACTTGGCACAAACACTAATTAAAACATAAAACCACTTCCAAACAGAAGGTAGATGGATTATTTATTCCTAAACAGAAGCAAAAAAAACACAAAATAAAATTGGGTTGCCTCCCAACAAGCGCTATCGTTTAACGCCCCTAGCTAGGCATAAAAGCAAGGATAGATCTAGGTAGTGCCGTAATAATAAGATAGATCTTGAAAGCTCATTTCATATTCTCTATGTTCGGCAGCAAGTTTCCTTTGAGGTAAGCAAAAATAATCAAAAGGGCTAAATTTAGCGGGACAAAAATCCCCAAGATCAATCACGGGAGGAACGGGTTCCTCCCTTGGCCCTTCATAGTGCACAACTATTTCATCACTGAAAGCATTCTTTTGGCAAAATCTTGTGAGCTTATACTCGAGAGAGTATCCTAGCTCATTATTTCTAAGGGAAAAATCATTGTTAAGCTCGCTAATGCAATCAACCAAGACATTGATAGGGACCTTTTTTCTAAGATTTTTATTGAAAGCGACATAGTCCGAAGATTGAAAACGTCTTATTTCCTCTTGATCACAGAGGATTGCTTCTATGGGTGGACGACTAGCGTCCACCCTATAGTGCGCAAAGATTTCTTTGGCTTCTCTTATGATAAATCTAAATTCATAAGCCAAAAAGATAGTAACAGCGCGCTTAACAGAACAGTGCTCAATATTAGAGAATTCTAAGAAAATTCTTTGTATGCAAGGGTGCATATGCATAAATTGTCTTTCAAGTTCAACCACAAGCATAGCTATAGCATCCGCAAGGCTACTAGTTCTATGAAGAATAGAACAACCCATGGAAGGTAAAGCACTGGCACAAGTAAAGAAATCTTGAATAACACCTTTGCCAATGATGTTACCACTACCGATTCAAAACTTTTTAGTATGCAAGATAGGGGGTTCATCGGCCGGAGCCTCGGGATTTTCTGTGTTATCATTATTGTCCATATCGATGATAATCTCCCCAATTTTAGACATAGCGGCAAATAGAAGCAAGGCGGGAGAAAGCAAGGGGAAAGGAGGAGAAGAGTGGGAAAGAGAGGGCGAATAAAACGGCAAGGATGAAGTGGGGGAGAGGAAAACGAGAGGCAAATGGCAAATAATGTAATGCGAGAGATAGGGATTGCGATGGGTACTTGGTATGGTTGACTTGCTTGCATGACCCTCCCCGGCAACGGCGCCAGAAAGTCTTCTTGCTACCTCTTGAGCACTGCGTTGGATTTCCCCGAAGAGGAGAGGATGATGCAGCAAAGTAGCGTAAGTATTTCCCTCAGTTTTTGAGAACCAAGGTATCAATCCAGTAGGAGACCACGCACAAGTCCCTCGTACCTACACAAAACGATAGCAACTCGCAAACAACACTTAGGGGTTGTCAATCCCTTCACGGTCACTTACGAGAGTGAGATCTGATAGAGATAATATTTTTGGTATTTTTGATAGACAGATGCAAAGTAAAAGTAAAGGCAAAGTAAAAACAAAGCAAGTAAATAAAGTAATATAGATTGATATGATGAGAATAGACCCGGGGGCCATAGGTTTCACCAGTGGCTTCTCTCAAGAGCAAAGATTTCCTACGATTGGTGAACAAATTACTGTTGAGCAATTGACAGAATTGAGCATAGTTATGAGTATATCTAGGCAATGATCATGTATATAGGCATCACGTCCAAAACAAGTAGATCGAAACGATTCTGCATCTACTACTATTACTCCACTCATCGACCGCTATCTAGCATGCATCTAGAGTATTATGTTAAAAACAGAGTAACGCCGTAAGCAAGATGACATGATGTAGAGGGATAAATTCATGCAATATGATAAAAAACCCATCTTGTTATCCTCGATGGCAACAATACAATACGTGCCTTGCTGCCCCTTCTGTCACTGGGTAAGGACACCGCAAGATTGAACCCAAAGCTAAGCACTTCTCCATTGCAAGAACTACCAATCTAGTTGGCCAAACCAAAAAGGATAATTCGAAGAGACTTGCAAAGATAACTCAATCATACATAAAAGAATTCAGAGAAGAATCAAATATTTTCCATAGATAATACTGGATCATAAACCCACAATTCATCGGTCTCAACAAACACACCGCAAAAAGAAGATTACATCGAATAGATCTCCACGAGAGAGGGGGGGAACATTGTATTGAGATCCAAAAAGAGAGAAGAAGCCATCTAGCTACTAGCTATGGACCCGAAGGTTTGAAGTAAACTACTCACACTTCATCGGAGGGGCTATGGTGATGATGTAGAAGCCCTCTGTGGTGGATGCCCCCTCCGTCGGAGCTCCGGAACAGGCCCCAAGATGGGATCCCGTGGATACAGAAGGTTGCTGCGGTGGAATTAGGTTTTTGGCTCTTGTTCTGATCGTTTGGGGATATGTAGGTATATATAGGAGGAAGGAGTACGTTGGTGGAGCTCCGAGGGGCCCACGAGGTAGGGGGGCGCACCCAGGGGGGGCGCTCCCTCTACCCTTGTGACCTCCTCGGGCACTACTTGGAGTAGGGTCCAAGTCTCCTGGATCACGTTCGGTTGGAAAATGACGATCCCGAAGGTTTCATTCTGTTTGGACTCCGTTTGATATTCTGTTTCTTCGAAATACTGAAAAAGGCAAAAAACAACAATTCTGGGCTGGGCCTCCGGTTAATAGGTTAGTCCCAAAAGTAATATAAAAGTGGAAAATAAAGCCCAATATAGTCCAAAACAGTAGATAAAGTAGCATGGAGCAATAAAAAATTATAGATACGTTGGAGACGTATCAGTGCGCGGAGAGCAACGAGTCGGTGGCCAGTGCCTCCGCGTCCGCTGCCATCAGCGAGGAGAAGTAGAACACGGGAGGCCGCCGCCGCTTGGGTCCCATGAAGGCCACCGCGGAGGCGACGCCGGCGTACACAGCAGGTGTCTTGCCGGATCCTTTTGTTGCGAGGACCTTCGTCGACCCCACATGGGCTCCACGGAAGAGGGGAATGTTAGGATGAACTCGAGCCGGTGCCGGCCATGGCAAAGTAGTGGCCGGTGATGAACTCGAACCGGTGCCGTCCACCATCATCTTCGGTACCAGCCAATGATATCAGTTGGGAAGTGGGGAAGCGATCCGTCCTTTGTGCTGAAGCATATACCTCCGGGGCTCCCGGCAGTCCGGTGATCTTGCTGCCGGACATGAGGAACACAAATCGATCGGCGGGCGACCATTTATGCCAGGTATTATATACCTGTGCTATCCAGAACTAGCACCGCGTAGTTCATTAAATGTAATGAAATCCGTCATGTTTGTGTGAAAATCCGGTATTTTATATGATTTCCGTCGTTGTTTATATGAAATATCAGTTTGTCTACGTGTTTGCGTGAATTCCGTCTGGTTGGTTGAGTTGTTGTCATAATGTGTGCGGCTACGGTTGGATGGCGTAATTTGCGGGTCGCCGGTCAGTCTGCGGGCGGCTCGAGTGGTGTTGTGGGACAAAAAAACATAGCTCGTGTGAGCTCGTCTCCAACATGCGCGCTGGAGGATGCATGACAGCATGAGCACCCAAGCCATTCCTCGTTCATCGGTGGCAAAGGCACCGGTGGACAAAAGGGTCACCAATATTTTGGCTACCCCGGGCAAGATCCAAACAGCCCCTCCCAACAGATTCAAATCCCTCGTTCGTCGTGGAATTTTGCCATGTGTTGTTTTCATGGACTAGCAAGATGCCCGTGCATTGCACGGAACATCAAGATGCATTCTTTTCCAAACTCCCGCATGCATGCAAGGGATAATTAATGTCCTTCTTTGCTAGTACCACCAGGCAAACACCATTGATATTGCATCGATTAGTGTTACTGGCCTTGTATATCTGCAAATTGTAATTTTGATAGTGGCCCCTTGTATATAAAAATGGAGGGAGAAATATGAGAGATAAGGTAAAGAGGAGTGGGGCGTGGTGCCATGGTGGTGACTGGTGGTCGGACTGGGCGGAGGCATGGGGATGGACGGCGCATTATGTCTAGGTTTGTATCTCTCTCACACACACCCACGTAGGTGGGGGACGTGCACGAAGAGAAGAGGTGCACGCACGGCGCACATACTCCCGTCTCTTTCCCAACCACACCCGCGCGGGTACACGGTGGAGCACATTTCTGTACGAAAAAGGCAGCCCACGCGGTAATTTGGCACATGTACTGGTTGTCCACTTGGTGGAGGGAGGATCGTCTACCACGGGTGAACAAACAAATTGCGACTTGACGTGTTATGTTAAATTTAAAAAAGAGGCAAACCATGTGGGGCCTACCTTAGAGGCAAGGCTCTATACACTGGAGTACTTTTGATGTGTCCCGTCAACTCGCAGAACGAGGAGAAGCTTGCTTAGTACACCGTCTCCCCCGCCCACGGGCGCGGTGGCTCGCAGGATGAGGTGAAGCTTACTACTACTGTACGCCTTTATGCCCGCTGCCTCGCCCACGTGCGCGGTGGCTCGCAGCACGAGGAGAAAATTTTACTACTGCCTCTGTTTACTCCTCGTCCCTACTACGTACGTACTTTGGTTAGTACTCCCTCCATTTACTTATACAAGGCCACTATAAAAAAATACATTTTGCATCTATACAAGGCCATAAATAGTAATCGAGACAAAAGTTACTACTCCCTCCTTTCGAGTTTATGACTCAATTTCAAAATCTCTCCAACCAAGATAGACGGTGAGTGGTCGAATTAATTTCGTAGTTTGCACAATACGCTCGTTTTTCTCAAGAAGTTATGTTTATCGAGGCATTAATTAGAACGAATGCATGAATGGCCACTAAATTTCCATGAACTTGTACATGCATTGGTTAGTTTCCTCTTGACACTGCTTGCGTCGGGTGATCTAACGCACCTCGAAATCCAACATGTAATGGTACTACTACTAGTATAGTAGAATTGAGACTTATCAAATGGAAAAACGAATGTTTTTTAGATGAGCCATATAAACCCTAGTGGGTACGTACTTCGTAAAAACAGATTTTTCCAAACTAAGTCGCTCCCTTTCATGAATTCTGTAGTATACTCCTCCGTCGACGCTCCCTTTCATGAATTCTGTACTTCCTGTTGCCGACATGTGGGACATATAGCAACCAGTTCGACGTGTTAAGCACCAAATAACAGTGCAGAACAGCAGGGGGGACGCACCTCACTCGTACCGGCCCAGTAGTAGTAATGAGCAATGAGACGTCAAATCACAATGCCGCACCTTCCCAGACGGACGAAGCAACCATTTTTCACACTTCGGTTCGACATCATCTCAAACCATGTACTAGTATTGCTTCTGCCTCAAGAGGGACACACGCATCGCCTTGGTACATCATGACATGTGGGACCGCATGACAGGCCATGCTCCCCCGTTGATCGCTCGGTAAAATCGCCTCATTTTTACTATACTTCCTCCGTATCGGTTTACTACATGGCATGCACGTCGTTCAAGGTTGAGAATTTAACTGGGTGAAGAATAAGTAATTCTTCACCCTGGTCGATCCACTGACCTGCTGGTTACCTTTATGAGATTGAACCGTGTCTCGTTGCTGACCCTTCCATAAACTTTTTGCCCTCGCCGTAATTTTACATCGGCCTCGCAACGTTAACCCTTTATTTTTCTTTTATTTAAAGTAGAAAAATGCACACGGTTAGCTAGTCGTGGGATGTGGTAGGAAAAAACTGGTTGTGGGGATTACGAGTCTAGCTTCGCGAGTAGTTCGAGATTTAACGGAAGATACTGCGCGGTGAGCGGCGGCTGGCGGGCTCGACGGTGCGGTGGTCGACGGGCATCCGGGGAGTCGTCCTGAGCCGTGGCTGTTCTCGGTGTCGGGCGACACTGCAGCCGGAGGTCGCCAGCGTCTCTTCCGGGGAAGCATGGTGTGCGGCAATGGCAGCTAGCCTCGGCGTCGCCGTGTCGGGCAGCGTTAGGGTGGGTTGTCGCGGGTAGGCGAAGCATATGCTAGTGGCAGTCTAGGCCTCTAATCCTCCACGGCTGGCTCGACCCTCGCCCGGTACATACAAATTACGTCTCTTCCATCCTCAATCTCTCTTTTTCTTCATTTTCTTGGGTTCCTTATTCTCTGATATTTGTGACTACTATTTCACGGGTGCTCTTTTTGGCACTCAGTTGTTCCCCATTTTCTGCTGCAATAATAATGTAGATAAATGGGTTGTTTTTTTCGGTAAACCCGTTACACGTGTGTTCATAGTGTCCCTCTTATGACTACTGGGTAGATTGAAGTTATTCTAGTAGTAGTTTTGGATTGACATTTGCAGGCGTAGGCTAAATATATCAGTAGATTGTCATTCTCTTGAGAGTGTCGACGATTTTCTTATCTCAATTGTTGTACCATGATGCAATTCATATTCCCGTCGTTGCGGTGTGAGTGGTCATGGCGGTGCTGCCTCCCTTGCTAGGCTAGCAGCGATGGCATTGTCTGCGGGTTTGGGTTTATTTTGGTTGGGTGTGTGCAGACGGGGAGCGCACCAGAGGAGGTGAGCAACCCCATTTCTAGTGCTTTTAGTTATAATCAATTTCCACTTCATTTCGCTTTGTCGCGTTCTTCCCAAATTGCTAAATTGGTGTTCAGAGTTCAGTTCTTGCATAAGCTGCAGATTGGAGATATCAGGAGACTGAACCAAGGACTAAACATGTCCTTCCTGAAGAGGTAATTCGAATTTTAAATTATATTGTTCGCATAGATCTGTAATTGTTGTTTCTTTGGAATACTCTCATTCTTGTTTATTTTGTATCTCCAAGTAGTTTGGTTGGATGTTTTTTTAGACTAGGAAGTTCTTAGCTGTTGCTGTTCCGGTCCATGCTGAAATAGAGAAGTGTTTATGTAGAATTTATGTTCTCTTTGACATGGAACAACTAACTACTAATCTGCTACCAATTGGCAAAGATTTTGTCAGGTTGCAGTGAAGTAATGTAGGGAGACTATTTATTGTTTAAAGTGTTTATTATGTTTGATGTTTTTCTAGATGAATAGCGAGGCGTCCTCCCTGGTTCCATTAGCACAAATGATACCATAAGTGAGTCACCGTTCCAACTACCAAGTTCAGTACTAGCAGAAGGCCGCGTCTAGAGAAACTAAACTTTGATCTACAGAACTACAAGACAAAAGATAACTACTAGTGCGCACGCAGGCACCTTTCCAAAGTAGCAGCCAAAGAGTAGAAGGACTAAGCCAGGAGCAGCTTTTCTTCGACGTCTTAAGCTCCAGACTACTTGGACCTTTTGGCAATTCTAGTGCACGTCTAGAGAAACCAACAACATTCAGTGTCGAGGCTGGGCTGGTGAAGGTCTTTTTCTCCAAGGCATTTGCACCACGTTCAGGGGAGTCCAAAGGCATAGGCTGCTGATCAGATCAGCAACCCAGGCTGTGGATGCAGCCGAAGGCGAGGGTTCCCCTGGAGTCAGCCACATTCCAGCAGCTGGCCACCTGCAGAAATTTGTTACGAACACTCAGAATGAGTCTAGCTTCTCCCTTGACATTCCAGCATTTTGACATTTTCTTTGTTCACCATGAAGATTTACGGTTTTGTTTCAGACCCATGTGGTAAATCATTCAGCAGTTTACATGCTTCTGAATCTGAATTAATAAAAAATATTGTTTGATTGTGTTGGAGTTTTGGCTCATTGATTCACTAAATGCACCTACGAGGAACTTACATTAGGTTACAGAGGCTCTTGGCATGCTTTTTGGCGCAGTCTGTATCTCTCCTCCAAACGAACATCCCATGCCCAAGGAACAATTCTTGTTGTTTTACTTCATCTTAACCAGTCATCTGCAAATTGCTGATTCATACTCCCTCCGCCCCAAAATAAGTGTAGTACTAAAGTTGAGACACTTATTTTGTGACGGAGGGAGTATTAACTGCTGAGGACGTATTTTGTTTAGTAGCAAGTTCTTCTCTATAACGGAGTTCTCTGAAATTCATCAGTTGCGCTTAATATGCATGAGATAGTCCATTTTCGCATGAGCATGTTAGCTCATTTTCAGAAACAGTGGCTCTCTAATGGTTATTTTTATCCCACTGCCCCATTGTTGCTCTATCTGGTATAGATATGAATTATCGAACAAAAATGATACCACAATCAATTTTATTAGCACTGCAGGTAGCTCATCTATGATTACCCTGATTCTAGTACTCCCCATGTTAAAGAAGGGATGTTGTGTTTATATGATGTTTCTAACACTTTTATTTTTTTCCTTGTTGCCCACAGGCTACTGTGTGTGTGGCATGGAAGATCAACACTAAGATTGATTGGTCAGAGGTTCTGAGTCCATCAAAGAAGCTAACTATGGCTGAATGAAACTTGTCCTTTCCCTGATTCACTGGAGAAGTTCAGGCTGTAAAAATCAGATGTATATCATGAAGCTGCTCCTATGTACATATCTGCAGATTTTCTGTACTGTCCAGAGTCATTGTACCTTACTTGCTTATGACTACTTGAATGCTTAATTTTATTAGCATCGTCCGAATTGTTATTGGGTGGTAGTCGCTTGAATTTATTATTATGCTATTGTGTGTATAATACAAAGCAGGCATGTAAAAATAAACTCATTATGTGGTTGGTCTAAAGTAACTCACCATGTGCCATTCCTATGATATTAGACTATAGTAGGAAATTGGTCCAAGTGAACTGTATGAAAGCATTTGAGGCGCTCCTTCAAGAAGAAAAACACAACAATTTCACCCAATAGTCAAACTCAGCTCCCACCATTCAAAGTTACAGGGAATGCGTTGCCCTGAAAAAAACACTGTAGAAAACACTGTAGATTGAGATCTAGTTGCATGTGGAGTAACTTTTTTCTACAGTGTTTTTTCAGGGCGTGGGACTGATTCTCAATCTTACTTCACAAGCAACTAGATCTTACCTCACGTCCCTGGTTCTCATGGTGGCTTCCCAACGCGAGGCTGATTCTGACACTCGTAATCTTACCTTCCATCCACTCGGTAAGCTTACCTCACAAGCCTTTCATTCTTACATTGGATGCAGGCTGGTCGGCTCTGTGTGTGGGGTGGGCTGGGGTGAGGAATAAGTATTCTTCATCCAGGGTGACGAATAGCGCGACCATATATATATATGTGTATGTGTGTGTGTGTGTGAGTGATGAACAGTACGCTAGCCTTTTAAAAAATGTATACTTTTGTACAGTAGTACTATCGATGGATTGCCCCATGAAGCAAAAATTGAAATTTAAAAAAAAGGTGTACATATAGAGAGCGCTCGTCACCAAATTATGCATATAGTACTATTAAAAAAGCTAGTACATGCTTAATTGGGGTGCTAAATTCTATTAAAGAAATACTAGTAGTATGTACATACTGAAGAGTTAAAGTAACGAGAAGAAACATAACATAGTTCTGCTGGGGGCTCAGCACAACACACCCCTCAAATTAAACTAAGCACACCTGAAATTAAACTATGCAACTAATCCGGTAGACACTGCATTAGAAGTTTAGAACCACCATGAGCAACGACACTGCCACCTTACTCGGAGTCCTCGTCCACGTCCTCGACTTCGTCCTTGGCCCTCTACCTCTTGGCCGATACTTCTTTGCTTGAACCGCCAACTTGGCTGTTGCTCTTCATCCAACCCTTGTAAATATTGAAACAAAGGTAGCCATCCATTGCAGCGTAGTGGATGTGGTCTATATCTAGTACATTCCGCTGCCATGCATGATGATGAAACGTGTAATGAGGTTTCTCCAGTTTACGGTACGAAGGATGAACCATGGCTCCTGCCAGGGTCAGCATTGAGGGCTGACAAGAGGGCACCAGCCGATTCTTCTGGAGGTCGAAGGGGTTGCCTACAACGAGGCCTATCCGACCCAGGACTTCTTTGTCGTTCTTAAAATCTACAGTAACGAATTTCACTATTTTGTCCTCGAGGAAGTTCTTAAAATCCTGGCACTCAACGTCGGCATGGCATATGTGGTAGACCAAGCAAACGTTATGTACGCAAACCTGGATCACGGAGGGCTTCTTCCTCTCTTCGTCCTTTAGATCCTTCTCTCGTCTCATGATTGTGGTGTACTCAACATCTAGCCTAGCGACCCACTCATCATGTGAGTTTTCGAACATGCGTCTGAAGCGAGAAAGGCATCCTTTCACCATCGCGGAAGTACGGGTGTAGATGACATCGAACTCATCGCCGGTGATGGTTCTAACCTTGTACTTACCGCCGATCGGGGAGATTTGGGACACCATGGATTTGGAAGGAGGGTTAGGATTAGTGGAACTGCCGTAATGTGAATGGACGGGACGACTAGGAGCGAACTGTCGTAGTATTAAAGGACATGCGGGGACAAGTAGGAGCGAACTGCCAGCGTGCGAATGGCAGGGTAGTGGCTTTCCATTCTCCCATCATACAGGCTTCCGAGAGCCCTTGGATCTAAGATCGAACGGTTGCATGGTGTGATTCTTGACCTATGGGTGAATATCCTATCCTGGAGGGTTATTCTGCAAATTTTCAGCAACTTAGCATGCGACCGTTTGATCTCAGATCCAAGGGCTGCCAGCAGCCCGTATCATGGTCGCACCTACCACGACCGTCGCGTCGCTCGCGCGGTCGCGCCCTTGGAGATTTAACACGGTGCGTTAGGCTATCTGATGTTGGCATGTCATACATAGTCATCACTTAGTCACTCATACTACAACAAGGTTGGCTATAAGTATATTTTTTTACTCCTCTCTATCTCTTTCTTCGTACTCCATCAGTCCCATAATATAAGAACGTTTTTGACAGTAGTGTAGTGTCAAAAACGTTCTTATATTATGGGACACAAGGAGTACTAGTATTTAGTGCATTTGCCAAGGAGTGACCTCTTCCAATGAAATGGTGTTGCTAAGTTTGCTTCATTTAATTAGCTATAGACTCAAAATTGTCTTTTCACCTAGGTACGCACTTAGCACCGTTTCTTCCTTGGGTCACCAAACTAGTCTCTCTCTCTTCTTGATTAACTTGCCACATCAGACTTTATGCCTATGTGGCAAGCTTAAGCACCTGTAGGAGCAAGTAAGTACAATAGTGCGCTTTACATGGCATTTTTGCATATGTGGAGGAAAGAGAGGCAAGGAAAAAGTGGAGAAGTGGGCTCTCATGCAAGAGCCATCCTCTACTACATGGTGGAGCATTGGGAGAGGCACCTGTATGGAGGTGGACAGGAATCGGGAGACTCACGCCGGTCGTAGCGCCGCAGTTAAAATGATAATGGCAAGTCAAATCACGGGGCCCCACCTGTCCAGCAGTAACTCGCTGTCAAATCACACAGCCCTACGTTTGCAGCAGCCTACTCCCTCGTCTTCTCGCATCTCTCTCGAACCGACTAGGCGGAACTGCCCCGCCGCCTACCGCGCAGGAAAAGCCCCGCCCTCGACTTTTAAATACAACTACTCCCTCCGTCTAGGTGAGTAAGTCATCTTACGAAAACTAAATAATCCCAAAATACTAAGGCGCGGTGCATTAACTTCTACCTCGTTTCTTGTTTCTTCACATATCAACCAATAAGAATCCAATGGTATACTTTTTCTGACATAGTAGTAACTCATATTTAGTTAGTCAAATGGATGACCTAAAACTACGTGTAGGCCCTATAAACCAAGATGCCTACAAATAAAAAACCGAGACGGAGAGGGTAGTTCAGCATGTATTTTTTTAGATCAATATAGTCGGGATTCACCAAGGAGCAAAACCAAGTGGTAGGCTGCTCCTGTCGTGTTGGCGTAGCAACTCAAGCAGGGTCAGTCCACACATGAAATGGTGACACACTTAACAGGACCCCTTTGGCAGACATGTGGCTCATCCATCATCTTGTTCCACGTGCAATGCACCAAATTACAGTTCGGAGCAGCAGTTGGAATTGGAGGCACCCCGGTCATAGCGCTGCAGTAGTAGAAAATGAGCGATGAGGGGTCAAATCACAAAGCCCCACCTTTCTCGCATTAAGCTGGACGGACGAAGCAACCGTCATTTCACTCAAGCGCGCAAGAGCATAAAGAAAAGAGAAAACAATGATGTGTGCGGCAGCTACCTAGGGCACCCTAGGGTAGGGGTCTCCACTACAGATCCTTTTTTTTGAAAGCGCCTCCACTACAAATCGGCTTCTCCCTCGTCCTCTTGAAGAAAACCGATGATGAGTGTGGCGGTAGGGTTTGTAGGAGTACTACAGCGTGCAGGGCCACGTCGTAGTAAACGGGTTCGAGTCGACGCCTTAAATATGTGTGGGCCGCTTGGTTTTACGGGAACAAGGCAGCATTTTGGGTTCGGGGACCAGTGGAGATATAGCACGTACAAAAAATTATGGACGTAGGTTCAACCGGAAGGCAATGATGCATGGGTCCTGCATTTTGATATACCCGGGGCCGCGTGAATTTGCTACTCTACTCAAAACTAGTGAGGTACACATGTATTGAACGCATGAGATTTCGAAACCAAATTATGAATAAATACACACTATAGCATGTAAAGCTTTGAGTCATATATGCATGATGTAGATGTTTGTTTAG
Source organism: Triticum dicoccoides (assembly GCF_002162155.2). NCBI lineage: Eukaryota > Viridiplantae > Streptophyta > Magnoliopsida > Poales > Poaceae > Triticum > Triticum dicoccoides. The sequence goes on along the minus strand of NC_041385.1, from coordinate 434,396,635 downwards.
TTCTTATAGTTCATCTCATTCAAAATCAATTAGTATTATAAAAATGTTAAGATTCATGGGGTTGTGCATTGTAAATCATAAAGTAAAAAACAAATAATGGCAATTCATTTAGAAAAAAATAATCAATTATGATACAGAAGATTCTAGAACAAAGGAGAAGTGCTTGTGTTTTGAGGTTTGTGCATTATGCTTAAGTTCAACCATGGAGTCTTCTAAATTGTACATGTGGCAGACCTGGTGGAATGTTGATGATATCTAATGGCCAGTAGTGCTCGGATTTGCCCATCTCTGCACTGTTGGGTTAGCTTCATCCAGCGACCATCTTTCAAAGTTATTGGCACACTATATAGTTCTTGTGCCATAGTTGCATGTTTTGGAAAGAAGCTACTAGTGGGTTGTACTATCTATTTAGGAATAGAAGATGTATACATGGAAGTTGTAGGGAAAGAGATGACATGGAGCATCTCAATTCCTATGAGTAGGGATTGGAAAAGAGATGTCATTTGGTTCACATCATAGGAACTTTTCTATTGAATCTAGAGATGACATGTATCTCAATTCCTATGAGGATGGATTAGTAAAGAGATGTAATTTGGTTCATATCATAGGAACTTTTCTATTGAATATACGCTAATGTTTATTTTCCTTTGAAATTAAGGGAGTATAGGAATCCATTCATATGAACTAAGTGGCTCAAAAGCTATAGAAATGATATCATGTTTATTTCCTCTGAAATGTAGAGTATATGAATCTATTCCTATGAACCAATTGGCTCTAAAGGAAAAAAAATCCTATAAAAATCATATCATATAGAGTTCCTATGATATTCCTCGACACTAAAGGATGGTTGAAATTGCTGCGGGTGATACGATGGTCTTTCTTTGTAGACTCCTCACCCATCTTTATAGTTACCTCTCGAAGATGAATGAAATGATATATACAGGGTATTCTACATGTGGAATTTGGTACACGAAAACTCGGTAAAAGTTTGCGAGGTTCTAATTTTCAATAAAACTATATGCACTGCATTTCGGAACGGAGGGAGCATACGGCAGTTGCTAACACTCACGTGGAAGATTTGTGTGTAGGAGGAGTGGCTGTTCTATTAAATGACATGGCAAAACTGACACTGTCGGATGCCGATCTAACGGTTCTTACGGCGTTCGTCAGGAAAAGGCTTGTGGCGAACATTTGTCGGATAATGATTTACGGACACATGCATTGCATTGATACGTGCCCCCCTCTCTCTCACGCACACGCACCCTCACGAGTCACGACTCTCCTGAGTCCTCTCGCAGACTCGCACATCGCACCCATCGTCTATCTATAGGTAGACGTCACGCACATATGTGCTCTTCACACCCTACCCTCAGAACTTCTAAAAAACAAAAGACGGCGCGCACATTTTATTTTAGCTCACACGTCACACACTTATACTATTACTCTTGCGGCGAATGTTCTTTGGGCATAGTATATATTGTACTCTCACAAAGAGAAGTGGTGCACGCACGCACTAGTTCTCTCACACCCACTCGCAGGTACACGCAGGAGCGCATTTTTTTGAAGCCGGTACAACAAAATCACTCCACTATATATAAAAGCAGGAGCCTTAGCGCTTGCTTTACTAGGGTTCCTCTCGTTCACTCTCTCATGCTCTCCAGATCTAAGCAAGACATAGGTGGCCACACTCTCTCTCAGCTCACGGCTGGTCACAAATCTGGCCGGACAACCTCGACCGGGGCAGGGGGTGTAGGTGCATCGTTCACGCTGTCGTCAGCAGCGAGGGAGGAGACCAACGGCTGCCCGCGCGTCCCGATCGACGGCCGTGCCGTTCTCTCCGAGAGAGCGCCGGCTCGGGAGGGCCTCCTGCCCCTTCTTCCTCCCTGTGGTATTGTGGCCAAGATGCGGCCTCCCGACGCCGTCTTTGCCACATGCCGATGACCCTCGGGTATATATTCCTTCGAAACCTGCCTTGCTCTACTGCCCCAGCTCTTCCCCCTTCTTGTGGATCCTTTTCTACTTCCATCCACTGTTCCAAAGCCACCTAGACTTCTAGTATTATTAGAAGTAAAGCTAGTTCATACAGCCAACTCAAAGCGTTGGTTCAAATAGGGAAGAAAGTGGGGAAGTTGTAGCATGAATCTAGGACTTGGTTCTAAGAGGAAATGGGGGAAAGTAGTAATATCTGTCACTGTTTAAATAACCGTATTTCGTATTTGCACAAACAGGGATGTCTATCTCCATATCGTTTCGGGATGTATATCTCCATATCGTTTCTATCCGCGCAATCAAAAGCACACACCTCAGTTTTAGTACAACTGCGCAAAATGAGATGGCTATCCCTCGTTGTCGTCGTCTAACCTCCCGTCTTCAAGGTATCCCTACATTGGTAGTAACTAAGGTAGAATGACCAACGCAATCTAAAAGAAGTTGATTCGTACGTTTTACTTCTTGATTGCAGTGCAGGGACAAGCGAAAACAACTGCATCCCAGTCCAGAATGCACTTTCTACCAGTTCATCCATGGACCGAGGACTAGCTGGCATGGTTGCACGGCGGTTTTTTGGACAGGTGCGCGGACAAGAGGCATTGTGGTCTGCTTATTTCTGCAAATAGCGGTGCTTAAATTTAGTGGAATGCACAAGAATTTCACCTGGTCAGTACACTGCATGGTTCAGTTCAGCATTCCAGCTGAGACCACAATTATAATTGGTTATTCTGGAATGAGAGAACCTAACCCTGGATGGTGGCAACAAGAAAAAACCAGAGTGAACTCCAGGAAATTTAAGCCTGCCGGGAGGCCCTTTGCTCGAGAAGCCTTGCTTGTTTTTTCCTGATTTGTAAACCTTCTCACAACTTTGTCTTTTGCTATGAACTAGTATATGTTTGTTATGTTCTATGAATCATTGAGATGTATAAAACTGCTTAACTTATGCTTTTCAAGATTTTTATGAAGACGAGTTTAATGTGAGTGTTCTACATGAGCGCTGGACTAGCGTGTGAATGTTTGGAATTTATTACATTGTGGCCTCAATTAACTGCATGAACCACTGTAACAAGATACATAGTTTCTTATATGTCAGACAGCAGATTGTTGATTGTTAGCCGGTCGATAGCCTAGTGTTGAAGCAAGCTGAGCCAATGTGCCGTGTTTTGCACAACTACTTACAAGTGGGGTAGCACCAATAGTGTTTACAAGTACTTATGTATACGTCAGCGCACGGTTCTCGAATGATTGATCTATTTCATCAAAACACACACTGCTCGTATGATAAACCGTGACAACTTATGTCTTACCATGCCATATTCATGAAAAAACTAGTGAGGACGCATCTATTTCGGCAACAATTATGATGGTTCTCACATGATTCACGGGCACACAAAAGTAGCAGCAGTTCCATAGACGGATTCAAACAGAGTACTAGCCCCAGAGGGGTCGATAACAGGCAAGGTTTGGAGAATTAGACACAATCCAAACTACTATTAAACACTAGCTGGGGCAACTATTTCATGCCTCGATCTAATTTGGGCTGGACACAAGACGGACCTTGCCATGAACATCATCGAGGACGTCCCGCAGCAGCTCAATCCTGTGAACCTTCATGAAGACAACCTTGTGGCCTTGCCACCGATAAACTTGTTTGTGGAGGCATGCCACGTCATCTTCCTGCGTAAGCTTGACAAGAACAGTATGCCTCACAAACGAAGGATTAGCTTTGAACTTCTTGTGCTTCAGTACACCCTGTACAACCCGCCTAACAATAGTGAGGCTGGAATACAACTCTTCATTGGTATAACCGCAAATTGCTTCCAGGGTCCAATAGCCTAAGAACTCTATTTTCCCAGTGCGTATATTCAGGTCGTCCGCCTCATAGAGAGTGGCATGCACAACCACACAATCCTTGTCTGCATCAGGGCTCTAATTGAAACAGAAACAAATTCTGAATTACTTTTCAGTATAAGAAACACAAGTTATTTAAACCATTATGTATAGCATGGCATCGAAGCTAATAAAATTTTGCATTATTAATCACCACATACTTCCTTTTCTAAAAAAATCACCACATACTTAGATGAAAAACCACAATCGAGATCGGCAAAGAAGGAAATCACCTTGGGCAGCTCAGCGGGGGGGACACATCCTCGAAGGGGGAAAACTGCTCCTGCAGTGCCACAGGGGATGTAACCTCAAACAGGGTGTTGACCATCTCAGTAGTGGCCGTGAGCATATCTGGGGTCGGCTCGGTGGTTGCCTCCATCTTCTTGGAGCTCTCTGTCTCATGGGGATCAGCCTCCCGCGTCTGCTCCAATATTGGCAGATCTTTGCCTGGTTCTCCTTGGTCCATCATGAAACTGACGAATACTAGGAGACCACTGAAAGGAAAACACAATTGCGATGACAATGAAACAAAAAAGAGAGTGAGGATCGGTTACTTCTTTGCAAAAGTTCTTTTTTTTCTCTAAACGAAAATATACCAACATCACGGATCCGCTTACCTTCCCTTCGTTGGGAGAGAAGAACAGTGGCAGATGCGAGTGTTGCCTTTCTTGAAGACGGTGAGGGAGAAGGGGATTCAGCGAAGAGTGAAATGATGGTTGCTTCGTTCGTCAAACTTAGACTGCGGGGAGGTGGGGTTTTCTGATACAACGGCTCGTTACTGCCGCGCTACGACCGGGGTGACTCTCCGCCTGCATACTGCCTTCTAATTTGGTGGATGGCATTTGGGCCCGCGCGCTGCATGGCCCGCATGTTGGTGAACAAAAGTATAACGGCATTCAGTAGAGGGAGACGTTTCAATGACCTAGGAGGAGCCAGAAGCAGTAGAGTGTCTCCACTGTACTAGTAGTAATTGTTTTTCTGGGTAGCTGTAGAGTGTCTCCACTGTACTAGTAGTAATTGTTTCTCTGGGCCCAAGACAAAACAGCCAATCCACACTAGTAAATAGTAAAATCAATTCAAAAGGCGCT
>NC_041385.1:434379119-434391495 GCF_002162155.2 Triticum dicoccoides | reverse complement strand
TCTTCTTCCTCATCGCTCCCACCCACCTCACGTTAGCTCGCTCCACTCGTACCCCCAATTCCTCACCTCACTCCTATAGAAAACCCCAGCTCCCCTTCTTCCTCACTCCTACAGAAAACCCCCAGCTCCCCTTCTTCTTCGCTCGCACTACAACTAGGCTCGCCATTCGTTACTCTGCTCAAATCCATGAGCGCGACGCGACACCCTCGAGGAAAATGGAGTTGGCTGACCCCAGCGCCAAGAAGATGAGGCTCCCGCCAGCGGCGACGCCTGTTGTAGATCCCGCACCCGGCAGCGCAGGGAGAAGCGGCGACCCCGCCCCCACCAGATCCCAGGAACCCATAGAATCTCGGGTGGACCACATCAGCGATCTCTCGGACGCCGTCCTTGGGGAGATCATCTCGCTTATCCCCACCAAGGATTGCTGCCGCACCCAAGTCCTCTCAATTCGGTGGCGCCCTCTATGGCGCGCCGTGCCCCTTAATCTCGACTGTCGTCAGCTATCTCTCTTCAATGATTTTGAAATCCCCAGAGCCATCATCTCCTCCCACCAGGGCTCCGTTCAAAGCCTCTGCATCCCGTCATGCTACCTGAGCAAGCATACCATGCCCTGCACGGTGGACGCCTGGCTGAAATCCTCTGAATTCACAGAACTACAGCTGCTTGAGTTCTACTATTCCCCTACAAATCACATACCACATACCGAACACCATCAACTTGTGCCCTCAACACCGATGTCCATCTCGCGGTTTTCCTCCTCTCTCCACACCGCCACCTTTGTGCTGTGCTACCTACCAGACAATCTGGTACTAAACCTTTGACTCCCATTTCTCAAGAAACTTTCACTTGTGCGGGTTCGTATATCGGAGGCCTCATTGCACAGCATCATCCACTCCAGTTGCCCTGCGCTGGAGTGCTTGGTGCTTGTTTTCACAGTTAGAATCGGTTGTCTCCAAATAAAGTCGCCTAACCTTGTAAGAATTGGAATTTCTTTTGACGGAAGGCAGCTCATCATCCAAGATGCCCCTTCACTTCAAAGGTTGATCCTTGATTCTAGTTATTCACCGTTGCAAATAACCGTCCTCTCTGCGCCTAAACTGGAGACCTTGGGTGTAATACATGATCTCTATGCTCATTTCAATATGGTGTTTGGCTCCACAGTTCTTCAGGTACTTTATATTATCATCTACACTTGTAACCATACGCTGCATTTTAAATTTTTGTGCATAATTTATATATCATCTTGGAGTACACATTTTGTACTAATATTATGTTCTATGATCAATGAAGAGTTTCTCCATGGATGGCCTATCAATGGTGCTGGATTCTGTCAAGATCTTATATATCCAAATGAATAGTTTTGATCTGAACAAGATTATTGGCTTGCTGCAATGCTTTCCATGTCTGGAGAAGTTGTATATAAAGGTGATAATTTCACGCACATTGGAAGCCTGCATATAGTGTACTAGAATTAACCGTTCAGTTGTTGCTCTTTCGACACTCTTCTTTTAGACCTTAACTGTTTTCAATCTTCATGTCTATTTAGGCAACAGGACGGGGTAAGAAAGTTATAACCAATCGATGGATTCGTAAGCATCGGGATTTTCTCACTTCTCATGAGATTCGATTGAAGACAATAACGCTAGAACGATATGTAGCCAACGGTGCAAACACAAGATTTGTCACATTCTTCCTGCTGAATGCGAGGTTACTATTGTCCATCAGGCTTAAGTTTATCAGCAGCATGGTTTTGACGGATGGGTATGTCGAAGAGCAAAAAAAGGAGTTTCAGGTGGGCAAAAGAGCTTCTGAACGTGCCGGGAGGGCTTCTATTTACAAGATATTGTGGTCATAATCCAGTAAATTTTACGACCCAGGATGTTCATTCTATGGACCTGACCGATCCATTTGGATGTGACTGCCGAAAACAGTGCTGGATTTAGATGTTGTTGCCCTTTTCAATTTGGGTTTTTTTTGTAAACCTGATGAACAATCAACCCTCATGCTTTTGTACAGTTTGTAAGCTGGAGTTAGATGTTCCTGCCCTTTTCAACTTGGCTGTGACTGTCATATTTTCTTTGAAACAAGGCAAATGGCTTGCCATTCGTTTAATTTAGAGTGAAATATTGTAACAAATCACAACCAAGGGAAATAACATCACTCACGCCGGCTGCTTGAGCTCACTGTGCATTACAGAAGCCAAGTGATTAGCCCCCACCAGCACCCACAAACTTGTTTTGAACTAGCACATCAAATGGGCTGTAAATTTTCATAGGAAAGACTGCATGACCATGACAGATTTGGATTCTGACATTTGGGACCCACGAGGAAATAGCCTATCCAAGGTGGTGTCGACTTACTAGCCAGTCAACAAACGATTCTGCCTACCAGCCGTTGGATTGACATCCAACATCTGTCATGTATCTTCTATCTCTTGTCTTCTTCTTCCTCCAGCCGCCCAAACCAAACCACCCCGTTGGCTCCGCCTGCTCCCGCCTCCCATGGCTGGATGTGCCTCCGCCGCCCTACCGTATGTACCCTCCAATGTTGGCCAGTCCCTCCCTCTATTCCCCCACACATCCTGTTATTCTCTGGTGACATCAGCCCCAACACGCACCCGCGCCCGAACCAGTCAAGCCTCGTACTCCCCTCTGCCTGCGACTGGACCGGCGGATCTTCAACGGCTCCTGTTCGTTCCGTCCGAGGCCTTGCCGTCGTCCTCCGCCTTGCGGCCTTGGTTCGCTCGCCATGCGCGGTGCGCCGCCCTCTTGCGTTGTCAACTTCGTCAACAACCGAGAGGAACAAGGAGATGACTGTACATGGAGAGGATGACAGTAGGGACCCACCAGCGTCATGGCAGTACGCAAGCAAGTGCCTCTATAGTACAAGCCCAAAAATATGGTTCCTCCTAATGGTTGGACATCTGGGGCTCACACCATTGTCAACGTAGTCAATAAACGAGAGAATTACACTACAAGCGGCTAACACCAGGGACCCAGCAAGTCACGCAGTTTTTTTGAGGAACAAGCAGTTGTTATTTATACTAGTTTTAGCAACGGAACAGGGTAACAACGGGGCTGTGCGGGGGCTGTGGCCCATCTAGCCAGGGTTTTATTTATGTTTACCACATCATGAGCCCAGTTGTGTTTTTTTCTTGCTAAAAATGGCTAGCCCAGTTCTATTTTTTTAAAGAAATACCCAAACAAGGCCTACTTGCTTTATCGGCCCTGCTGGGCTGCAAATCTTTCAAGACGAGGAGAGTTTCATTCGGTTTGCCCAGAAATGGCCTGTACATTTTAAAACACATCAAACCGGGAATTAGTTTCAAATTTTTTTTCATTACAAGATCTTAAATTCCATTGATTTTTATGCGTGGACAATTATTTGGATTTTATATTTATATAAATTATTTTCAAAATAGTTTGAATGTGAATCGATATTTCTAGATTAAAAATAGTTGACCGCACTGAAATATGCAAAATTTCATATACTTTTTAACCGTGGCCACGATATGGGGTGTAATGTTAACAAAAAGAAGATGGGCTCCAAAAAAATCTTAAGAATTAGCAAATGGGATGTACATTATTAGAAATAATGGCAGATGGGCTGTATGTTGTTTTTCACAAATTTGAGGCTGACTTGTGCGCCTACTACAGGTTGACGTGTATGCTTTCATAAAAAAAAGGTTGACGCACATGCAACGCCCTGTCAACTTAGTCAACACACGAGAGCAGTGACTGTTGGATGTCCATCCAACGGCTGTCGTGCTTCTTCAATCTCTGCTCTTCATGCTCTAGCCGCTCAAACAAGCGCCAGCGGGACTGCCTGCTCCCTTCTCCCGCGGCCGGCTATGCTGCCGCGCAGGCCTCACGGCCCCACCGTACTCCCATCGCTGGCCTAGCCATCCCTCTACTCACCCACACATGATGTTATTCTCCGGCGACGGCAGACGAACCAGCAAACCCTCATACTCCTCCGCGTGGGAAACAACTGTCGAGTACTCCCTGGCTCCATGTCGTTCCCTTCCTAGGCCTCGCCATTGTCCATCGCCCTGGTGCTCTCGGCGCGACATGGTCAAAGTGGTCAATGAACGACATCCATCGGAAGTGGAATGTACATGGAGAGGCTGACAACTAGGTCCATGGCCGCACACAAGGAAATGCCTCCTTATTACGCGCAAAATAATTATTCCTCGACCTGACAGCTAGGACCCACAGGATGGGCCTCTGTATTTCGCGAGAAAAACGTTCCCCACGCTGACAGGTCGGACCCACCAGCTATATCTTCGCATGCAAGGAAGTGCCTCCTTATTACGCCCAAAAAAATGAATACCCCCCTGCTAGCTGGGACCCACCATATTGTTGGGCTGACTTGTGGGCCTACTAAGTTGACGGGGACGGAGGGATTTGTCAACTTAGTCAATACTCCACTGACCATATGATGTCCATCCAACGGCCATAGTGCTTCTTCAACCTCTGGTCTTCTTGCTCCAGCCGCCCAAAGCAGCGCCGGTCGTGCCACCTGCTCCTGCCTCCCGTGGCCGGCTGTGCTACCGCCTGCTCCTACCTCTCGTGGCCCGGCTCCGCGTCGTCCCCTTCCTAGGCCTCACTGTCGTCCACCGCCGTGGTGCTCTCAGCGCGGCATGGTCAATGTGGTCAATGACCGACTTCCATCGGAAGAGTACTGTACGTGGAGAGGCTGACAGCTGGGTCCACAGCAGCTGCAAGGAAGTGCCTCCTTATTACACTGAAAATAATTATTCCTCCACCTGACAGCGGGGACCCACCGGACGGGCCACCAGTATTTTGCGAAATAAATCGTTTCCCCCTAACTGCTGGGACCCACCGGACGGGCCACCGTATTTTTCGAAAAAAACGTTCCCCCCGCTATCAGCTCGGACCAACGGAAGTGCCTCCTTATTACGCACAAAAAAATGAATACTCCCCCGGCTAGCTGGGACCCACCTTGGTGGGAGGCTGTCTTGTGGGCCTACTAAGTTGACGGGGACAAAGGGCTTTGTCAACTTAGTCAATATGAACGATTCTAGCTCCAGTGACCGTACGATGTCCATCCAACGGCCGTAGTGCTTCTTCAACCTCTAGTCTTCTTGCTCCAGCCACCCAAAGCAGCACCGGTCGTGCCGCATGCTCCTGCCTCCCGTGGCCGGCTGTGCTGCCGCGGAGGCCTCACCGCCCCCTACTATTCCCACCGCTGGCCAGGCCCTGCGGCGACGGCAGCCTCACACCACAGCCGAACCAGTGAGCCCTCGTACTCCTCTCCGCGTGGGCTTCCACTGTCGCGTCTTCCCCGGCTTCGTGTCATCCCCTTCCTAGGCCTCGTCGTCGTCCACCGCCGTGGTGCTCTCTGCGCGGCGTGGTCAACATGGTCAAGGAATGACTTCCATCGGAAGAGTACTGTACGTGGAGAGGCTGACAGCTGGGTCCACAGCCACAACCCAGTTTTTTTGTGATTTGCCAAGTAAGTCGCTTTGTCAAGCCTGTTGGGCTGCAAATCTTTCAAGACAAGGAGAGATTTCATTCGGCTGGCCGAGAAAATGGCCCATCAGTAATGAGAAATGGGTTGTACATTTTTAAAACACATCAAACCGGCAATTAGTTTCAAATATTTTTTTTCATTTCAAGATTTTAAATTACATTAATTTTTATGCATGGAGAATTTGTTGGATTTTATATTGATATACATTTATTTTTAAAATCAGTTTGAATGTGAGTCGAAATTTCGGGATTAAAAACAGTTTGGACCGCACCGAAATATGCAAAATTTCATATATTTTTTTAACCGTGGCCACAATATGGGCTATAATGCTAACAAAAAGAATATGGGCTCCAAAAAAACCTTAAGAATTAGCAAATGGGCTGTAAATTATTAGAAATAATGGCAGATGGGATGTATGCTGTTTTCCACAGATTTGAGGCTTTCCTAAAAAAAAGGTTGACGCACAAGCAATGACGGTTGGATGTCCATCCAACCGCCGTCGTGCTTCTTCAATCTCTGCTCTTCCTGCTCCAGCCGCTCAAACAAGCGCCGGCGGGACTACCTGCTCCCTCCTTCCCGCGGTCGGCTGTGTTGCCGTGCAGGCCTCACCGCCCCACCGTACTCCCATCGCTGGCCTAGCAATCCCTCTACTCACCCACACCTGCTGTTATTCTCCGGCGACGGCAGACGAACCAGTAAACCCTCGTAGAGTCGTAGTCCCCTCCGCGTGGGAAACAACCGCCTGGTCTTCCCTGCCTCCTTGTCGTCTCCTTCCCAGGCCTCGCCGTCGTCCACCGTCGTGGTGCTCTCAGCGCGGCATGGTCAATGTGGTCAACGAACGACTTCCATCGGAAGAGTACTGTGCGTGGAGACGCTGACAGCTGGGTCCACGGTCGCAGCAAGGAAGTGCCTCCTTATTACGCGCATAATAATTATTCCTCCACCTAAAACGGGGACCCACCGGACGGGCCACCGTATTTCGCGAAAAAATGTTTCCCCCCTGACTGCTGGGACCCACCAGCTACACCTTCGCACGCAAGGAAGTGCGTCCGGGCAAAAAAAACGATTCGCCCCCCTGACTGCTGGGACCCACCAGCTACATCTTCGCACGCAAGGAAGTGCGTCCGGGCAAAAAAAACGATTCGCCCCCCTGACTGCTTGGACCCACCAGCTACATCTTTGCAGGCAAGGAAGTGCCTGACAGTCAGGACCCACCTGGTCGAAGCATACGTAGCGTTGTCATTCTAGTCGCGAACGTGTATGTACATATATACTGGTGGATGTAGAGGCGCACATGTCGTAGTAGAAGCGCGCACGTAGCATGTACACGTACGTACAGCGGCCAGGGTTCAAGAAAGAAAATACGGCCACGTATGTGTACATACGGGCGGGGTCTCGAATGCCTACTCGCGCATCCGTACGGCGAGGGCTCGTGTACATGGCTGGGTCGGAATGGAGAAACATCGTCGTCGTCGCGTTCATGGGGAGGCAACGGAATGCGTCATGTTCATCGGGAGGCAACGAAATGCGTGGGAGCTAACCGGCTGGGTAGGAACAGAATGTGTGGCCGTGTTCATCGGGAGGGCTTGGACGGAACAGGCGATGGAAATGAAGCCTGGCGTACCGCAGAACAGAGGAAACGGACCTTCTACGTTCGGAACGGGGTCCTGTTGATCAGGAGGCGTGTGGCATACCGCAAAATGGAGGAAACGAACCTCCTACGGTCGAAACGGGGGTCCTGTTGATCGGGAGGTGTGTGGCATACCGCAAAATGGACGAAACGGACCTCCTACGGTCAAAACAGGGGTCCTGTTGATCGGGAGGGGTGTGGCATACCACAAAACGGACGAAACGGACCTCCTACGGTCAAAACGGGGGTCCTGTTCATCGGGAGGTGTCGTGGAATTCACACGTCAAATGTCCTTAGTGAGAGGACTTAGTCGCGAGGCCAACGCATCTATGTGGTAGCTTGAGAGGGGTTGAGCGGAGTCGAGAGACGCAACACAAGACAAGGGTTTAGACAGCTTCGGGCCCCGGGAAACATCATCCGGTAAAAACCCTACATGCTGTTTGTGGCTAGACCTCATTATCATCACGAGGGAGTCGCCGTAAACTGGCTCTCTTCTAGTTGTGTCTATCCCTAGAGATTGTTTCTTGCTTGTCCCCCTTTGAGGAGTCCTGCCCCTCCTTATATATGTTGAAGGGGCGGGTTACATATGGAGTCCAACTCGGACTTTAACTTAAACTATTTTGACTTCCCTTCTTGGGCTTCTTAATGTCTGCCGGTTTAACATTGTCTGCCGGTTTAACATTGTCTGTCGGTTTAACATTGTCTGCTGGTTTAACATTGTCTGCCGGTTTAACATAGTCTGTCGGTTTAACATTGTCTGCCGGTTTAACATAGTCTGTCGGTTTAACATAGTTTGCTGGTTTAACATTGTCTATCGGTTTAACATAGTCTACCGGTTTAACATTGTCTGCCGGTTTAACATTGTCTGCCGGTTTAACACTCGCCGGTTTACCGTCTGTCTTAGCCATCTGTCTTAACTGTCTGCCGGTTTACCACCAGCCGGTTTACCGTTTGTCTTAGCCATCTGTCTTGACTGTCTGCCGGTTTACCATCCGCCGGTTTACCAAGTCCCGGCCGGTTTACGACTCCGGCCGAGTCATACCGCGGGGTATATCCCCGACATTGGCCCCCAGTTTAATTTGGATTTATCCATGTAAAACTGATCCTGATCATCCTTAAGTCCTTATCACTTCCTTCTTATAGAAAATCCGGTTTAATAGGCCAGCTTCATAATCAATTTGCTGACGTTGGTTTGTCACAGAGAAATACTGTGAAGAATAACTTCTTTGACTCAGCTCCCAATGACTTAACAAAAATAATGGTCCTTGAAATCCTCATCTGATCTTCAGCCGGTTTAAGAATGTAGAACTTGCCGGTTTATAAATATTGATAGCACCGGTTCATACTTGTAGTTAACATCTAGTTTGAAAATATACCTCTTATATGACTATCACTTGTAGCCCTCAAGTCTTAAGAAGGTAGCATAGCAACAGCTTAAGACTTGCTTCAATATAAATATCACAATCTTGAAGAAATCTAGGTTGTTCATTTCAACCACTAGTCAGAATTGAGTATTCCACATATGTAGCCCCCAAGTGCCGTGTTGTCATGCTTGCAGCAACCTGGGACTTGTAATTTCCTGATGCTCATAAAAACTTGAATTGTTGATAGGAGCAATTGGTAGCCCCCAAGGGCCGGCTCATTATAATGTGATGAGTCGGGTCTTCAATAATATGAGCAAAAAATGACTTTACATTAGCCCCCAAGTGTCATGGTGCATGCTTGCAGCGACATGAGACTTGTATATTTGATATAATCTCAACTTAAATAATGTAGCCCCCAAGTGCCGGGTTGTAAGCCTGCAGCAACTCGGGACTATTCCTTCAATTGTAGAATAGATCATATCCATTGACAATATGATAGCCATTGCGCTAAAGCGACTTTGAAAACCTTAATCATAATACTGGTTATTGATAACCATAATAGAAATCCAGCCAGGTTGGCTATTTGAATAATATACCAATGATTTATAAGCAAAATATTCCAATGGCGCAATCCAAATATATATTGGCGACTTATATTCCAAAGCCAGGTCGAGTCAATAAACACCGGATTATAAGTGATCATGTACTGACAACTTGTAGTTGAAAGTCAAGCCGGGTTAATGAACACCGGGTTAATTTGATGACTGATAGTCATGCCGGGTCAATAGACACCGGTTCAACATAAAATTTATCAAAAGAGAAAAATCTTGACAAAGGCAAATTAAACCGTGTAGTCGAGGGTTTTTGAGGGCTGCCAGGCCCAAATTCGAGGCTTTTCATGGGCTGCCAGGCCGCTGAGTTGAACCATTTAACAAAGCCTTTTAAGATGGACCTCCAACTAACCAATCATCGTTTTAACTTTGACAAGTGCAGGGTCTCAATGAGAGTAACTATCAAACATTTGGAGGGTCGTGCCAGGATAACCTGGATAGGAGTGTCTTACTTGATGAAGACAGGTTAACCCAAGGTTTTAGGTAAATATACCAGGCTTCCAAGCCGTGGGTCGATACCCGGCTACAAGGGTCCATTCAAACTCCTTGGTATTTGACACAAGGAGCCCCCAAGTAACGTGATGAGCTATGCTCATTGGGTGCCTATGTTTGAGTTGTGCATAGCATCCAGACTCTCTTTGGCCCCTTGGGTGTGAAGCTCCCAAGCTATGTTGTGGCGTGATAGCCGGATTAATGGACAGAACTCCGCTTTGTCAGCTGAAGCCCCCATGTAATCAATAATATGATAAGCCAATAAGGCGGGATACCCATGTTTGAACCGCGCGTCAGGGCAGCAAGTCCTCTTTGGCAACCTTTAACTTTTTGCAAGAGATAAATTCTTCTTGAACCAGATTTGAACCAGATACTAAAGACTTCAGCGCTGTGTGGGAGACGGGATTTCCCTTAAACCGGATTATTAACCGGAAGCATCATTGTGAGCCGGAGTTTTTCTGACGGCTTTTAAATTTTTATCAATATAACTGTAGCCTCCGGGACCGGGTTATCTTTCCCTCCATCGTCCTAGGGTTCTTGAATTTGCTGAAACTGTCAAGACTTGCTGAGTCATATCATCGTAGCCCCCGAGTCTTAAGATGACTCAAGGAGTTGTCTTGAGATTCTCCGTACTTGACCATAGCAGAAGGTATATATCATCGGTGTTAATAACGCGATGTAAATCCACAGAAGATTGAGGTGACTGTGGCGGGTTATAAATGATCCCGTATGAGCCGTGTTAGCAACTCAGCCAATGGTTCCTCCCAGCTGGTTGTTTGAAGTGGACCAAACTATAGTGGCAGCAATTTGTGCGCATGTCCATTGATCCATCCAGTGCAGACGGTGGCTGAATGATAACTTGCCTCCAAGGTATTGGAAGAAAAACCTGGCTACCCAAGCAGTGACTGGCTTTTTATTCAATAAAATAGCTCATGCAAACAGATGTGGCCCGATGTG
This sequence comes from Triticum dicoccoides, assembly GCF_002162155.2. Taxonomy (NCBI): domain Eukaryota; kingdom Viridiplantae; phylum Streptophyta; class Magnoliopsida; order Poales; family Poaceae; genus Triticum; species Triticum dicoccoides. The sequence continues at coordinate 434,380,945 of NC_041385.1, read as the reverse complement.
TTGATGTAGACCAGGCCTCGGGAGACAAACATCAAAGATGACCGTAGCATCAGAAGTAACCCGGACGGATGAATCGGCCCGGTGTTGTAAGCCGGTACGGACGAGCAAGTTGTCCTCCGCGTTGTAAGCTGGCGCGGATGCGTGAACCGACCGCGAGGGCAGACGGGTGAATCGTCCGTGGTGTTGTAAGGCGGTGCGGACGGGCGAGTCAGCCGGCGCGTTGATGTAAACCGGTGCAGGGGCCCATCGAGTAACGCGACACGAACAACCATCTGTGCTGAATGATGTTGGCGCGCCTCCATCTCCGCAATATAACAACACCTTTGTAATGAATAATTTACCTGTGTATAAAGAAATCATAGGGCAACGTAAAGGTACCAACAGGATGTAAAAATATACTGATAAAAACATAAAGGAGGGATAACACCTGATTTTGTTTAAGCGATAGCTCCATATACAGACTCGGCACCTCATAATATTTAACCAGACTTATTGAATGGCCCTGTTTTTGTCTTTTATCTGCAACTGCTGGAGTGTGGTCCGTTTATCTACCATCTAAACTGACGGATGATGCTGAAATTTGTAAAATGGCTGGCATTTTTGTACTGATGATAAAAAATAGCAGACAACAGTGTTATCTTAATCCCCTGATGAATAGCATCAAGTGTCACTTAGAGCCGGTCAAAACCCAATGGTTTTCTGCATGGTAGCTTTTGCGTAAGTACTGACGGTGCTCCGCCTTGCTCCTCATGTAATCTTGTCATCTCATGAAGCCACGGGTTGAACCGTTCAAAGCAGCGGAGCACGAGTCCGCAGAAGTGCCTGCTTCCGGGTCATGGCTGGATCAAATTGACTCATGGTGTGTCCTTCTCCAAGTCAGAGGCGCTTGGCGGAAGCGCGCGGCGACTGCCCCAGCCGGCGGCTCAGTGGGGCGGTTTGAGGCGCTCGTCGACGCGAATCGGAAGCGGCGGCTCAAGCAGGAGTGACGACTTGGCGCGGCTGCGACGCTTGGCAGAAGCAGTCTGAGGCAGAGGTGAGCATGGTGGCTCTGCGGTTTGCGGAACCAGAGGCGATTTGACTTGACAGAGGCAACTCCAGGCGGCGGCGTCTTTCAGGCGAGGCCGGAGAACCGGAGAGGCAGTAACTCGGCGGAGCGCCGAGCAGCTGCTTGAATAAAACGCGGGGTTGGTGACTCGCGATGGTGAAAGCTCCACGCGGCGGCTCTGGACGCGGCCGGTAGTGGTGCAAGGCGGCTTGCAATGGCGGGCCACAATAGTGGCTTCGAAAGAGGCCACGACAGAAGGCGGCTCAGAGGCAGAGGTGACTCGAGACCGAATTAGCTTGGGGGCGAAGACTCGGCGCCACTGCAGGCCGGCGGAGAAATAATTCGTCGGAGACTGCAGCTCGGCCACGACACAGATGGATGTATTGACTCGAGAGGACTGTGCAGGTAGGAGGGGTGTGGCGTACCGCAAAACGGACAAAACGGACCTCCTACGATCGAAACGGGGGTCCTGTTCATCGGGAGGGGTGTGGCGTACCGCAAAACGGGACTCCATGGGATATTGTTCATCTCCACCGTCGACCTCCTCCAACCTCCACGGGCTATCGTCGACCTCCTCCAGCCTCCACGGGCTCCTGTTCATCCAGCCTCCACCGCGCGCTACTCCACCGGCTACTGTTCAACCACCCCTCCACGGGCACTCCTCCACCGTCTACTGTTCATCCAGCCCTCCAGACCACGGGGTCCTGCTCAACCACCCCTCCATGGCCACCCCTCCACCGTCTATTGTTCATCCAGCCCTCCACACCACGGGGTCCTGTTC
>NC_041385.1:434363194-434378743 GCF_002162155.2 Triticum dicoccoides | reverse complement strand
TTAGCAGCAGCAGCGAAGGAATCACTCCATCGGGTTCAGTTAACAGCCATCGATCGATCGCTCGGGTTCAGTAATGCGTAGCCTGCAGTGCAATTGCTCGAGTTCAGTTAGAGCCCAACGCCTCGCTCGGGTTCAGTTAGAGCCAACGCCTCGCACACACGCGCGTACGTATGAGAGAAACGCGCATCGCTCGGCCCCCGACCTCCCACCGTAACCGGCAACTCCCTGAAATTTTCCTCCCCCTCGCTTCTACCACGGTTTTTTCTGTCATGGACGGCCCAAAGAATGTCATGCAGCTGCGTCTCCGGCCCGCCCAGGACGAAAAGCCCATTTTCTGTCATGATTTTTTGTCATAGAAGTAGGAGCCCACCACATCTATGATGATACCGGGTTTTGTCACAATTATCGTCATAGAAGTGTCATATGTATGACAGAAAAAAAAATTGTTCGGCCCAAAATGTCACGGATGTGTCTTTTTTTATAGTGATATGATGTTTATCTTTTATACATCTTATTTTGCTTAGTTCAACGGTAGCTTTAGAAGATGATCCCTTACTAAAATTTCAAGGTATAAGTGTTCTCCCTGAGTATGCACTATTGCGACAGTTCTTCATGCTGAGACACCACGTGATGATCGGGTGTGATAAGCTCTACGTTCAAATACAACGGGTGTAAGATAGTTTTGCACACACAGAATACTCGGGTTAAAGTTGACGAGCCTAGCATATGCAAATATGGCCTCGGAACACTGAAGACCGAAAGGTCGAGCGTGAATCATATAGTAGATATGATCAACATAATGATGTTCACCATTGAAAACTACTCCATCTCACGTGATGATCAGACATGGTTTAGTTGATTTGGATCACGTGATCACTTAGACAATTAGAGGGATGTCTATCTAAGTGGGAGTTCTTAAGTAATATGATTAATTGAACTTTAATTTATCATGAACCTCGTCCTGATAGTATTTTGCAAATTATGTTGTAGATCAATAGCTCGCGTTATTGCTTCCCTATGTTTTATATGTGTTCCTAGAGAAAACTAAGTTGAAAGATGATAGTAGCAATGATGCGGACTGGGTCCGTGATCTGAGGTTTATCCTCATTGCTGCACAGAAGAATTATGTCCTTGATGCACCGCTAGGTGACAGACCTATTGCAGGAGCAGATGCAGACGTTATGAACGTTTGGCTAGCTCAGTATGATGACTACTTGATAGTTTAGTGCACCATGCTTAATGACTTAGAATCGAGACTTCAAAGACGTTTTGAACGTCATGGACCATATGAGATGTTCTAGGAATTGAAGTTAATATTTTAAGCAAATACCCGAGTTGAGAGATATGAAGTCTCCAACAAGTTCTATACCTAAAAGATGGAGGAGAATAGCTCAAGTAGTGAGCATGTGCTCAGATTGTCTGGGTACTACAATCGCTTGAATCAAGTGGGAGTTAATCTTCCAGATAAGATAGTGATTGACAGAGTTCTCTAGTAACTGTCACCAAGTTAGTAGAACTTTGTGATGAACTATAGTATGCAAGGGATGACGAAAACGATTCCCGAGCTTTTCATGATGATGAAATCGATGAAGGTAGAAATCAAGAAAGAGCAACAAGTGTTGATGATTGACAAGACCGCTAGTTTCAAGAAAAGGGCAAATGGAAAGAAAGGGAACTTCATGTAGAAAGGCAAGCAAGTTGTCACTTCCGTGAAGAAGCCCAAAGCTAGACTAAAGCCTGAAACTGAGTGCTTCTACTGCAAAGGAAATGGTCACTGGAAGCGGAAATGCCCTGAATATTTGGTGGATAAGAAGGATGGCAAAGTGAACAAGGGTATATTTGATATATAGGTTATTGATGTGTACCTTACTAGTGTTTATAGTAGCCCCTAGGTATTTAATACTTGTTTGGTTGCTAAATATTAGTAACTCGAAACAGGAGTTCTAGAATAAACAGAGACTAGTTGAGGGTGAAGTGATGATGCGTGTTGGAAGTGGTTCCAAGATTGATATGATCATCATCGCCCACTCCCTATACTTTTGAGATTAATGTTGAACCTAAATAAATGTTATTTGGCATTTGCGTTGAGCATGAATATGATTTGATCATGTTTATTGCAATATGGTTATTCATTTAAAGTCAGAGAATAATTGTTGTTTTGTTTACATGAATAAAACCTTCGATGGTCATACACCCAATGAAGATAGTTTGTTGGATCTCGATCGTAGTGATACACATATTCATAATATTGATGCCAAAAGATGCAAAGTTGATAATGATAGTGCAACTTATTTGTGGCACTACCGTTTGGGTCATATCGGTGTAAAGCGCATGAAGAAACTCCATAAAGACGGACTTTTGGAATCACTTGATTATGAATCATTTGATGCTTGCGAACCGTGCCTTATGGGCAAGATGACTAAAACTCCGTTCTCCGGAATAATGAAATGAGCTACTGACTTGTTGGAAATAATACATACCTATGTATGCGATCCAATGAGTGTTGATGCTCGTGGCGAGTATCGTTATTTTCTGACCTTCACAAATGATTTGAGCAGATATGGGTATATCTACTTAATGAAACACAAGTCTGAAACATTTGAAAAGTTCAAAGAATTTCAGAGTGAAGTGGAGAATTATCATAACAAGAAAATAAAGTTTCTACGATCTGATCGTGGAGGAGAATATTTGAGTTACGAGTTTGGCCTTCATATAAAACAATGTGGAATAGTTTCACAGCTCACGCCACATGGAACACCACAGCATAATGGTGTGTCCGAACGTCGTAACCGCACTTTATTGGATATGGTGTGATCTATGATGTATCTTACCGATTTACCACTATCGTTTTGGGGTTATGCATTAGAGACAGATGCATTCACTTTAAATAGGGCACCATCAAATTTCGTTGAGACGACACTTTATGAACTGTGGTTTGGCAAGAAACCAAAGTTGTCGACTGCGATGCTTGTGTGAAAAAGTTTCAACCTGATAAGCTCGAACCCAAATCGGAGAAGTGCGTATTCATAGAATACCCAAAGGAAACTGTTGGGTACACCTTCTATCACAGATCCGAAGGTAAGATATTCATTGCTAAAATGGATCCTTTCTAGAGAAGGAGTTTCTCTCGAAAGAAGTGAGTGGGAGGAAAGTAGAGCTTGATAAGTTAATTGTACCTTCTCCCGAATTGGAAAGTAGTTCATCACAGAAATCATTTCCAGTGATTCCTACATCAATTAGTGAGGAAGCTAATGATGATGATCATGAAACTTCAGATTAAGTTACTACAGAACCTCGTAGGTCTTCTAAAGTATAGTCCGTACCAGAGTGGTACGGTAATCCTGTTTTGTAAGTCATGTTACTAGACCATGATGAACCTACGAACTATGAGGAAGCGATGATGAGCCCAGATTCCGCAAAATGGCTTGAAGACCATGAAATCTGAGATGGGATCCATGTATGAGAACAAAGTATGGACTTTGGTTGACTTGCCCAATGATCGGCAAGCCATTGAGAATAAATGGATCTTCAAGAGGAAGACGAACACTGATAGTAGTGTTACTATCTACAAAGCTCGACTTGTTGCGAAAGGTTTTCGACAAGTTCAAGGGGCTGACTACGATGAGACCTTCTCACCCGTAGCGATGCTTAAGTCTGTCCGAATCATGTTAGCAATTGCCCCGTTTTATGATTATGAAATTTGGCAAATGGATATCAAAACTGCATTCCTGAATGGATTTCTGGAAGAAGAGTTGTATATGATGCAACCAGAAGGTTTTGTCGATCCGAAAGGTGCTAACAAAGTGTGCAAGCTCTAGCGATCCATTTATGGACTGGTGCAAGCCTCTCGGAATTGGAATAAACGCTTTGATAGTGTGATCAAAGCATATGGTTTTATACAGACTTTTGGAGAAGCCTGTATTTACAGAAAGTGAGTGGGAGCTTTGTAGCATTTCTGATATTATATGTGGATGACATATTGTTGATTGGAAATGATATAGAATTTCTGGATAGCATAAAGTTTTTCAATGAAAGACCTCGATGAAGCTGCTTACACATTGAGCATCAAGATCTATAGAGATAGATCAAGACGCTTGATAAGATTTTTCAATGAGTACATACCTTGATAAGATTTTGAAATGGAACAGTCAAAGAAGGAGTTCTTGCCTGTGTTGCAAGGTGTGAAGTTGAGTAAGACTCAAAACCCGACTATGGCAGAAAATAGAAAGAGAATGAAAAGTCATTCCCTATGCCTCATTCATAGGTTCTATAAAGTATGCTATGATGTGTACCAGACCTATTGTATACCTTGCTCTGAGTTTGGCAAGGGAGTACAATTTTGATCTAAGAGCAGATCGCTGGACAGTGGTCAAGAATATCCTTAGTGAGGACTAAGGAAATATTTCTCGATTATGGAGGTGATAAAAGAGCTTGTCATAAAGAGTTACATCGGTGCAAGCTTTTACACCGATCGAGATGACTCTAAGTCTCAAGCTGGATGCATACTGAAAGTGGGAGCAATTAGCTAGAGTAGCTCCATGCAGAGAATTGTAGACATAGCATATTTGCAAAATACATACGGCTTTGAATGTGAAGACCCGTTGACTAAACTTCTCTCACGAGCAAAACATGATCATACCTTAGTACTCTTTGGGTGTTAATCACATAGCGATGTGAACTAGATTATTGACTCTAGTAAACCCTTTGGGTGTTGATCACATGACGATGTGAACTATGGGTATTAATCACATATAGATGTGAATATTGGTGTTAAATTACATGGCGATGTGAACTAGATTATTGACTCTAGTGCAAGTCGAAGACTGAAGAAATATGCCCTAGAGGGAATAATAAAGTTATTATTTATTTACTTATTTCATGATAAATGTTTATTATTCATGCTAGAATTGTATTAACCGAAAACATAATACATGTGTGAATACATAGACAAACATAGTGTCACTAGTATGCCTCTACTTGAATAGTTCATTGAATCAAAGATGGTTAAGTTTCCTAGCCATAGACATGAGTTGTCATTTGATTAAGGGATCACATCATTAGAGAATGATGTGATTGACTTGACCCATTCCGTTAGCTTAGCACTTGATCGTTTAGTATATTGCTATTGCTTTCTTCATGACTTATACATGTTCCTATGACTATGAGATTATGCAACTCCCATTTACCGGAGGAACACTTTGTGTGCTACCAAATGTCACAACGTAACTGGGTGGTTATAAAGGTGCTCTACAGGTGTCTCCGAAGGTACTTGTTGAGTTGGCGTATTTCGAGATTAGGATATGTCACTCCGATTGTCGGAGAGGTATCTCTGGGCCCTCTCGATAATGCACATCACTATAAGCCTTGCAAGCAATGTGACTAATGAGTTAGTTACGGGATGATGCATTATGGAACGAGTAAAGAGACTTGTCGGTAACGAGATTGAACTAGCTATTGAGATACCGACGATCGAATCTCGGGCAAGTAACATACCGATGACAAAGGGAACAACGTATATTGTTATGCAGTTTGACCGATAAAGATCTTCGTAGAATATGTAGGAACCAATATGAGCATCCAGGTTCCGCTATTGGTTATTGACCAAAGACATGTCTCGGTCATGTCTACATAGTTCTCGAACCCGTAGGGTCCGCACGCTTAACGTTCGGTGACGATTTATATTATGAGTTATGTGTTTTGATGTACCGAAGGTAGTTTGGAGTCCCGGATGAAATCGGGGACATGAAGACGAGTCTCGAAATAGTTGAGACGTAAAGATCGATATATTGGACGACTATATTCGGACATGTAAAGGTTCCGAGTGATTCAAGTATTTATCGGAGTACCGGAGAGTTACGGGAATTCGCCGGGGAGTATATGGGCCTTATTGGGCTTTAAGGGAAAGAGAGAGAGGCAGGCTGCGCGCCCCCCAATGCCTAGTCCGCATTGGACTAGGTGGAGGGGCTGCGCCCCCTCCTTCCTTCTCTTCTCTTTTCCCTTTCCTTGACTCCTACTCCTACTACATGGAAGGGGGGGAATCCTACTCCCGGTGGGAGTAGGACTCCCCAGGGCACGCCATAGAGAGGGCCGTCCCCTCCCCTCCTCTCCTGCTTTATATACTGAGGCTAGGGGCACCCCATGACACACAAGTTGATCTGTTGATCTCTCCCAGCCGTGTGCGGTGCCCCCCTCCACCATATTCCACCTCGGTAATATTGTTGCGGTGCTTAGGCGAAGCCCTGCGTCGGTAGCATCATCGACACCGTCATCATGCTGTCGTGCTGACGGAACTCTCTCGCAACACTTTGCTAGATCGGAGTTCGTGGGACGTCATCGAGCTGAACGTGTGCTTAACTCGGAGGTGCCGTACGTTAGGTACTTGGATCGGTCGGATCGTGAAGACGTACGACTACATCAACCGCGTTGTGCTAACGCTTCCGCTTTCGGTCTACGAGGGTACGTGGACAACACTCTCCCCTCTTGTTTCTATGCATCACCATGATCTTGTGTGTGCGTAGGAAATTTTTGAAATTACTACATTCCCCAACACAAACCAAATCAATAGATCGGTGAGAAATACAAAGATATCTTAATCATGCATAAAAGAGTTCAGAAAAGACTCAAATAATATTCATAGATAATTTGATCATAAATCCACAATTCATCGGATCTCAACAAATGCACCGCAGAAGAAGATTACATCGAATAGATCTCCAATAACATCAAGGAGAACATTGTATCGAATATCAAAGAGAGATAAGAAGCCATCTAGCTACTAGCTATGGACCCATAGGTCTGTGGTAAACTACTCACACATCATCGGAAAGGGCAGTAAGGTTGATGTAGAGGCCCTCCGTGATCTAATCCCACTTCGGCGGAGTGCCGAAATAGGTCTCCAGATGGGATCTCACGAGGAAAGAAACTTGCGGCGGTAGAAAAGTATTTTTGGTGTGCCCTCTAGTATACAGGGAATATTTAGGTATTTATAGAGCAAAGATTAGGGTTGGAGGAGCATCAGGGGACCCACAAGCCTAGGGGTGCGCCCTCCGATATTGTCGCCAACTGGTGGCCCCTCTGACCCCCTCTCGAAAGTTCCTAGGTGTCTTCTGTTCCAAGAAAAATTCTCAAAAAGTTTTATTCCGTTTGGACTCCGTTTGGTATTGATTTTCTGTAAAAGACAAAAACAAGGAAAAAAACAGCAACTGACACTTGGCACTAGGTTAATAGGTTAGTCCTAGAAAATTATATAAAAATGCATAATAATGCATATAAAACATCTAAGATGAATAATATAATAGCATGGAACAATCAAAATTATAGATACGCTGGAGATGTATCACGGTGGTGAGCATCACGAAATTGGTGATGAAGAAGGATTGGTGATGATGATGGCGACAAATCCCTCTCTCCGGAGCCCCGAACAGACTCCAGATCTGGCCTCCGATGAAGAATAGGAGGTGGCAGTGGCTCCATATCGTAAAACGCGATGAAACTTCTTCTCTTATTTTTTTCTCGGGGAAAGGAATTTATAGGCTTGAGATTAGGGTCAATCGAGTCCCGTGGGCCCCACAAGGCAACCTAGCGCGCCTCGGGGGTGGCCATGCCCTGTTGCCTTTTGGGCAGCAGGGGGGGCCTCTTGTGGGTCCTGGCTCCAGTATTTTTCATGTATTCCATCAAAAATCTCTAGAATTTTTCGTCCAATTCCAAGAACTTTTATTTGTGCACAAAAAACACCATGGTAGTTTTGCTAAAAACAACGACAGTCCGGGTTAGTTTAATTCAAACCATGCAAATTAGAGTCCAAAACAAGAGCAAAAAGTGTTTGGAAAAGTAGATACAATGCAGACGTATCACGCCCCAATTGTTAAAGACTAAAAATTCAGCAGGCAAGTTCATTAGGGTATTATTAGAGTGTAGAATAATAGAACTTCAGTGTAGTAAAGCATTGTTTTGTTGCAACTTGCAAGCATATGACATGAACAAAATGCTAAAGCTTTTTTCAAAAAATTCTTCACCTACACATTTTCTATAACACCAACTTCTCTTCTCTGATTATCATATGAAATGCCACACGCAACTAATTAAATAATTCAAGAGATTCAAGACAAATATATGGTCACCTCCTAAATTTCATCCAGAGGGAGTAAATGGCCAAGAGTTTCTCACCCCTTTCTGCCCAATGTGCTTGGCCATTTGGCTGCTAGCGATGGCCCTGACTGATGAGGATACAGACCTGGGGTAGGGTCATAGGCCTGACCTATACGTCCTACCCAAGGTCACTAACCTGGAAGATAAGAAGTCCGAGAGGCAACAAGGGACCCCCAGTTAAAGATGTTGAGTGCAATCCACTCGACGAGTCATGTCACTCGGGTGTCCCCCTATATATTGTCACTCGACCATACAAGGAATCACTCGACCTACCGAAGATCAGAAGTCACTCAGCATTGCAACGGTCAAGCGTTCACTCTGTAGTCTTTAAGGTCATTAATAGCACTTAAGGCTGGCGTTATCAGTAACGCCCCTACTTTATGTACATTAAGCCCCTTGTAATGGAGGATGGCTGGGGTCCTGGTGCACTCTATATAAGCCACCCCCTCCTCTGGGACAAGGGTTCACACCCCAGTAACATCACACACATATAATCCAGTCGACTGCCTCCGGGCACCGAGATGTAGGGCTATTACTTCTTCGGAGAAGGGCCTGAACTCGTAAATCTCGTGTGTACACCTTCACCATAGCTGAGATCTTGCCTCTCCATACCTACCCCCTTTCTACTATCAGCCTTAGAACCACGACAGTTGGCGCCCACCATGGGGCAGGTGTCTTAGCGACTTGTTGGTAAAGTTGCAATTTTTCCGATCATCATCATCATGGGTTCCGGCGGTGGATTGGCTGAGGGTCACGAGATCCATCTCGGCGAGCTCATTTTCATCGCCGACGACTCCGCTTGGCTTCAGGAAGCTCCCCCTTGACGTTGAGGCGCTCCCCGTTCGAGGGGCGACACACTTTCACGCGTTTGTTCGCGGTGTCCTTCTCCGGCAGTCGTCAACTCAGTACCGGTTGGCTCCGGTGGTGTCTTCCCTCCCTGCTATTCGCCGCTGCAAGCGATCCGGTCGGTCGCGGCTTCAGCGGTGGCTGAAACACGCGGTGGCTCGACGTCCGGCCACCCATCAAGTCGCGGCGATCGAGCCCGTCGAAACTCTCCATGGCCTGTTCGATCTGTCGACTGGCTCCACCGAGACCGCATCCGAGTGTGATAGTAGCGACCCTGCGGCTGAAGTTTTGATGGTCGATGGACCACGTGGTTCGCCTGGTTTCTGCCGTGAAGACGGTGGGGATGGTGGCGGCAACCTGTCGCGCATCCATGAGGAGTACCACCCCGAACCCCTTTCTTCGGAGTAGAAGGAAGAACTATGTCGCCGCAACATGGATGCGCTCCACACGCCCATCGTTGGAGAAACCCCCGAGGCTCGGGCCTTGGAAGAGGTTCGCTTGGCTAATTTGGCTGAGCACACTCGACTGGAGAACCTTCAGCGTGCTCTCGACGAGCGTGCTCATGAGCGGATCCCTGAGTCCAGTCGGCGACAGCTTTTCCCGCCTCCACCTAAGGTATACCACACTCCGATCCAAAATCTCACAGCTACGGCCCGAATAGCAGAGTCGATTCAACCTTCCTAGTCGGAGGCTGGCAGAGGTTTTATGCAGATCCGGGCCTTGCTCCAGGCAGCAGGAGAACAGAACACAATAGTGTCTCAGTCGCGGAATAGGATTCACAGCAGATCCGTAGTAGTGGATACAGTTCAGTCGGCCCATAGCCCAAGATCGCCCCCACGGCGTGAGGGCCGTGGGCAGTATGATCACCGACTCGACCGTGAAAATCATCGTCGAGTGCCTACACCTCCTCCGAGGAGTGCATCGTATGTGCCTCGGCAGTACGATGATAGACTCCATCACAGTGGCGAGCGCAGAGCACCAGTCGACCCAAGAGAGCCAGGCTTTGATGCAAGATCTATCCTCGTTCAAGGTCTAGTTGACTGGAACAGAGGGCATAGAGAAGACCCTGGCAGAGATCGTCCGACCGGCAGCAGAGTGCATGTTTCAGGTCCAGAATGTTTCAGCAGGGCCATCAGGGCTGCAGTGATTCCTCCCAACTTTAGGTTGGCGACTGGAGTCAGTAAGTTCACTGGAGAGTCCAAGCCTGAAACTTGGCTTGAGGATTACCGAGTGGCTGTGCAGATTGGTGGCGGGAATGATGAAGTGGCAATGAAACATCTTCCTCTGATGTTAGAAGGGTCGGCCCGAGCGTGGTTGACTCAGTTAGCCCCAGGCAGTATATACAGTTGGGAAGAGCTGGCTCGAGTGTTTATCAAAACTTTTGAGGGCACTTGCAAGCGGCCAGTAGGATTGACAGAGTTGCAGCATTGTGTGCAGAAACCGAGTGAGACTCTAAGGGATTTCATTCAGAGGTGGACCACTTTGCATCACACCGTTGAAAATGTATCAGAGCATCAAGCAGTGTGTGCCTTCAAGGAAGGCGTCAAATACCGAGAGTTGGTCCTGAAGTTCGGCCGGACAGGAGATATGACTCTGACTCGGATGATGGAAATAGCCACCCGGTACGCTAACGGAGAAGAAGAGGATCGACTCCGCAGCGGAAAGGGTAAACCAGTCGGCCAAGAGGCCGGTGGGGGTAATTCCAATCGGAAATAGAAACGTAAGGCCGAGCCTGCAGTACCTGGTGTGATTGCAGCAGTGACTCAAGGAAAGTTTAAGGGAAAACCGAAAGGGCCCTGGCCCCCTAAGAAAGTAAAGGATCAAGCAGGAAATGATGTGTTGGATTTATCGTGTCGCATCCACACGAAGAAGGACGAAGAGGGTAATCCAGCAGTTCCGATGTGTTGGATTTATCGTGCCGACTCCTGATCCAGCAGTTCCGAGAGAAACAACCCAGTGGGAAGGAAAAAGAGTCGGACAAAGACAAGGATGAAGAGGAAGATGACGGTTATCCCAAAGTCAATTCCACCCTCATGATTTTTGCTGATGTTGAGAGCAAGAGTCGGTTGAAAGTTATCAACAGAGAAGTGAATATGGTTGCTCCGGCGACGATGGCCACATACCTGAAATGGTCTCAGATAGCCATCACATTCGACCAGTCCGATCACCCTGCTCGTATAGCCACCCCTGGGAGGCAAGCGTTCGTGGTCGACCCAGTGGTCGAAGGCACTAGACTGACCAAAGTGCTAATGGATGGTGGTAGCGGGCTGAACATCCTTTATGCTGAAACCTTGAAGGGGATGGGCATTCTGATGTCCAAACTTAGCGAGAGCAATATGAGTTTCCATGGCGTTATCCCTGGAAAGAAAGCCGAATCACTCGGCTAGATCGCCCTTGACGTGGTTTTCGGTGATCACAAGAATTACGTAAGGAAAAGTTGACATTTGAAGTTGTGGATTTCCAGAGTGCTTATCATGCCATTCTGGGTAGGCCTGCCTACGCACGTTTTATGGCTCGACCATGTTACGTGTAACTCAAATTGAAGATGTCTGGCCCCAGAGGTGTGATCATAGTTACTGGCAATCGGCAGAAGGCGGAGGAGTGCTTCCAGAAGGGTTCCAAAATTGCCGATGCACAAATGGCAGCAGTTGAATTTCAAGAATATCAGAAGAATGCAGATCCGAGTGATTTGCTCCGAGCTAAGAAGCCTGCCACAGATTCTGCATTTCAGTCGTCCGGTGAAACGAAGCCGATTCATATTCACCCAACCGATCCCAATGCCGCACCGACTCATATCTCAACGACACTCGACAGCAAATAGGAAGAAGCGCTCATCCAGTTCCTCCGTGAGAACTGGGACATCTTTGCATGGAAACCTTCTAACATGCCGGGTGTACCCAAAGAACTGGCTGAGCACCGTTTGCGTGTCGACCCCAAGGTAAAACCCGTCAAAGAGCATCTTCAGCGGTCCGCCATGCAGAAGAGAAAAGCAATTGGCGAGGAAGTGGCTTGGCTCCTAGCAGCTGAGTTCATCCGCGAGATCTACCACTCTGAGTGGCTTGCCAATGTAGTCATGGTCCCTAAGAAGGACGATTCACTTCGTATGTGCATTGATTTCAAGCATATTAATCGAGCCTGCCCGAAAGATCATTTCCCTCTCCCCCGCATCGATCAGATTGTTGACTCGACGGTGGGGTGTGATTGCTTGTCTTTTTTAGATGCATATTCCGTGTATCATCAGATCCGACTGTATGGTCCCGATGAAATAAAAACAGCCTTCATCACCCCATTCGGGTGCTTTTTCTATGTCACCATGCCATTTGGTCTTAAAAATGCCAGAGCCACATTCATGAGAATGATTCAGAAGTGCCTGCTCACTCAAATCAGTCGGAATGTGGAAGCATACATGGACGACATTGTGGTCAAGTCTCGTAAAGGTTCCGACCTACTGACTGATCTCGCAGAAACCTTTGCCAACCTAAGAAGGTATGATATCAAGCTTAATCCGTCAAAGTGCACATTCAGAGTTCCAGGTGGAAAGTTACTCAGTTTTCTCGTTTTCGAACGGGGGATCAACACCAATCCAGAAAAAGTTGATACCATCCTCCGAATGAAACGCCCTGTGCGTGTGCATGACATTCATAAGCTTACTAGTTGTTTGGCCACCTTGAGTCGATTCATTTCTCGTCTCGGTGAAAAAGCCTTACCTCTTTACCGATTGATGAAGAAATCTGATAAGTTCGAGTGGACTGATGAAGCTAACGCAACGTTTGTAGAGCTCAAAGCCCTGCTTTCCACCCAGCTGGTGCTTGCTGCGCCAATCAGCAAAGAGCCTTTACTGCTTTATATTGCAGCCACTGGACAAGTTGTCAGTACAGTACTCACGGTCGAGCAAGAAGAAGAAGGAAAGGCTTACAAATTTCAGCGCCCAGTATATTATCTCTCTGAAGTTTTGACTCCATCCAAGCAACAATATCCACATTATCAGAAGCTTGTCTACGGAATCTACATGACCATGAAGAAGGTTGCACACTATTTATTTGATCACTCCATTGCAGCTGTCAGCGAGGCACCATTATCTGAAATTCTGAACAACAGAGATGCAACTGGTTGAGTGGCAAAATGGGCGATTGAACTCCTTCCATTGGATATCAAGTTTGAGGCAAAGAAAGCTATCAAGTCCCAATCAATCGCAGATTTCCTTGCCGAGTGGATTGAGCAGCAACTGCCGACTCAAGTTCACTCGGAGCATTGGACCATGTTCTTCGATGGCTCCAAGATGTTGAATGGTTCAAGTGCTAGGGTAGTATTGGTATCTCCCCGTGGAGACAAGCTTAGCTATGTTCTCCAGATTCATTCTGATTCCTCCAACAATGAAGCTGAATATGAAGCACTTTTATACGAGTTGCGTATGGCCATTTCACTCGGCGTCCGTTGCCTTATGGTCTACAACGACTCGGATTTGGTGGTTAATCAAGTGATGAAAGAGTGGGATTTCAGGAGCCCAGCCATGACTGGTTATTGCAATGCAGTAAGAAAGCTGGAAAAGAAGTTTGAAGGGTTGAAGCTTCACCATATACCCCGACTGAAAAATCAAGCTGCAGATGAATTGGCAAAGATAGGATCTAAGAGAGAGGCCATTCCCAGCAATGTGTTTTTGGAGCATATTCATTCACCTTCAGTTCAGGAAGATCCCTTCACTGAAGAGTCCCCACAGCCTAAGAGCGCCACAGAACCGACTGAAGTCGAAATCCCAGTCGTGGTCGACTTAGTCATCGAGGTTTTGATCATCACTCCCGACTGGACAGTGCCGTATGTTGCATACATTCTTAGGAAAGAACTTCAAGAGGATGAATAAGAGACTCGACAGATCGTCCGACGATCTAAAGCCTTTACTGTGATAAAAGGTTAGTTGCTCACAGAAAGTGTAACTGGAGTCTGCCAGAAATGCATCACGCTAGAAGAAGGCCGAATGATCCTCAATGATATTCACTCGGGGACCTGTGGTCACCATGCGTCCTCTCGGACCATCGTGGCCAAAGCATACCAAGCCGGATTTAACTGGCCACATGCCAACGAGATGGCGAAAGAAATAGTAGACAAATGTGAAGGCTGTCAGTTTTACTCCAACATGTCCCATAAGCCTGCGTCAGCTCTGAAGACTATTCCACTCATCTGGCCTTTCGCTGTCTGGGGATTGGACATGGTTGGACCTCTGAGGACTGGCAGGAGTGGATTTACCCATGTGCTGGTAGCAGTCGACAAGTTTACCAAATGGATCGAAGCCAAGCCCATTAAAAACCTTGAAGCAAGTACATCTGTTAGTTTCATCAGAGAATTGATATTCAGATATGGTGTTCCACACAACATCATCATGGATAACGGGTCGAACTTCAACTCTGATGAGTTCAGAGCCTTTTGTGCTTCCCAAGGCACGAGGGTCGATTACGCTTCGGTAGCCCATCCTCAGAAGAATGGGCAGGCTGAAAGAGCAAATGGATTGATTCTCAAAGGACTGAAACCCCGATTGATGCGTGACCTCAAGCATGCAGCAGGGGCCTGGGTCGATGAACTTCCATCAGTACTTTGGGGATTGAGGACAACTACTAATCGGTCGACTGGACGAACTCCATTCTTCTTAGTCTACGGAGCTGAAGCCGTACTCCCGTGTGACCTGCTCCACAATGCACCCCGAGTCGAGCTCTTCTCAGAAGAAGAAGCAGAACAGGCTCGGCAAGATGCAGTCGATCTCTTGGAAGAAGAAAGAGAGATGGCCTTGATCTGGTCGACCATTTATCACCAAGACCTGCGTAGATTCCATGCCAGAAACGTAAGGGGTCGGGCATTTCAGGAGGGAGACTTGGTTCTTCGAGTGGACCAGCAGAAACCACACAAGCTCTCTCCTACTTGGGAAGGCCCCTTCATCGTCACCAAAGTGCTCCATAACGGAGCATATCGTCTTTTCAACGTCGAGCACAATAAAGACGAGCCACGCGCTTGGAATGCGGAGCTGCTCCATCCCTTTTACTCTTAAGCATTCAGACTATTGAGATGTAATAAGAAATACCTTTTAGTTTGATTATCAAAGACATAATTTTACAGTCTTCCGAATGATTGTTGTTCATTTTTTATATGTTCTAAAATCCCCCAGTGGGTGCCATAGCTGCGAATCCGTTTCACCTAAGTGTTAAAATATCCTACCGAGTGGTGAGCCAACCTCTCACTCGGGGGCTTAGCTGCGAATCCATTTCGCCTAAGTGTAAAAATCCTACCGAGTGGTGAGCTAGCCTCTCACTCGGAGGCTTAGCTGCGAATCCGTTTTGCCTAAGTGTTAAAAAATCCTACCGAGTGGTGAGCAAGCCTCTCACTCAAAGGCTTAGCTGCGAATCCATTTCGCATAAGTGTTAAAAAAATCCTACCGAGTGGTGAGCTAGCCTCTCACTCGGAGGCTTAGCTGCAGTCCAGTACTCGCCTAAGTGTTAAAAAATCCTAATGAGTGCTGAGCCAGCCTCTCACTCGGAGGCTTAGCTGCAGTCCAGTACTCGCCTAAGTGTT
>NC_041385.1:434354717-434362612 GCF_002162155.2 Triticum dicoccoides | reverse complement strand
GCTGCACCGTCAAGAAGAAGGAAGAGATTGTGCGAGCAATCCTCTCACTCGTGGGGTTAGCTGCAAATCCGTTTCGCCTAAGTGCTAAAAAATCCTACCGAGTGGCGAGCCAGCCTCTCACTCGGGGGCTTAGCTGCAAATCCGTTTCGCCTAAGTATAAAAAATCCTACCGAGTGGTGAGCCAACCTCTCACTCAGGGGCTTAGCTACGAATCCGTTTCACCTAAGTGTAAAAATCCTACCTAGTAGTGAGTGATACGTCTCCGACGTATCTATAATTTTTGATTGTTCCATGCTATTATTTTACCCCTTTTGGATGTTTATGGGCTTTATTTTACACATTTATATTATTTTTGGGACTAACCTACTAACCGGAGGCCCAGCCCATATTGCTATTTTTTTGCCTATTTCAGTATTTCGAAGAAAAGGAATATCAAACGGAGTCCAAACGGAATGAAACCTTCGGGAGCGTGATTTTTGGAACAAACGTGATCCAGAGGACTTGGAGTGCAAGCCAAGAAGCTGCCGAGGCCCCCACGAGATAGGAGGGCGCCCCCCTGTAGGGTGCACCCCCTGTCTTGTGGGCCCCTCGGGCGGCGGCCGACGTACTTCTTCCTCCTATATATACCTACGTACCCCGAAAACATCTAGGAGCACCACGAAACACAATTTCCACCACCGTAACCTTCTGTATGCATGAGATCTCATCTTGGAGCCTTCGCCGGCACTCCGTCGGAGGGGGAATCAACAAGGGAGGGCTTCTACATCAACATCCTTGCCCCTCCGATGAGTTGTGAGTAGTTTACCACAGACCTACGGGTCCATAGTTATTAGCTAGATGGCTTCTTCTCTCCTTTTGGATCTCAATACAATGTTCTCCCCCTCTCTTATGGAGATCAATTTGATGTAAACTCTTTTTGCGGTGTGTTTGTCGAGATCCGATGAATTGTGGGTTTATGATCAAGTTTATCTATGAATAATATTTCAATCTTCTCTGAATTCTTTTATGTATGATTGAGTTATCTTTGCAAGTCTCTTCGAATTATCAGTTTGGTTTGGCCTACTAGATTGATCTTTCTTGCCATGGGAGAAGTGCTTAGCTTTGGGTTCAATCTTGCGGTGTCCTTACCCAGTGACAGAAAGGGTTGCAAGGCACGTATTGTATTGTTGCCATCGAGGATAACAAGATGGGGTTTATATCATATTGCTTGAGTTTATCCCTCTACATCATGTCATCTTGCTTAATGCGTTACTCTGTTCTTATGAACTTAATACTCTAGATGCAGGCAGGAGTCGGTCGATGTGTGGAGTAATAGTAGTAGATGCAGGCAGGAGTCGGTCTACTTGTTATGGACGTGATGCCTATATACATGATCATGCCTAGATAATCTCATAACTATGCGCTTTTCTATCAATTGCTCGACAGTAATTTGTTCACCCACCATAATACTTATGCTATCTTGAGAGAAGCCTCTAGTGAAACCTATGGCCCCCGGGTCTATCTCTTATCATATTTGCTTTCAATCTGCTTTTATTTGCATCTTTACTTTTTGCATCTATATTATAAAATACCAAAAATATATTTATCTTATCTTACTATTAGATCTCACTTTCGCAAGTGGCCGTGAAGGGATTGACAACCCCTTTATTGCGTTGGTTGCGAGTTCTTTGTTTGTTTGTGTAGGTGCGTGGGACTTTTGAGGAGCCTCCTACTGGATTGATACCTTGGTTCTCTAAAACTGAGGAAAATACTTACGCTACTATTGCTTCATCACCCTCTTCTCTTCGAGGAAAACTAACGCAATCTCAAGAAGTACCAAGAAGGATTTCTGGCACCGTTGCCGGGGAGGTCTTCGCTCAAGTCAAGACATACCAAGTACCCATCACAAACCCATCTCCCTCGCATTTACATTATTTTCCATTTGCCTCTCGTTTTCCTCTCCCCCACTTCACCCTTGCCGTTTTATTCGCCCTCTCTTTCTCAATCTCCTCCTTTCTTTTTCGCTTGCCTTTCTTCTGTTTGCTTGTGTGCTTGTTTGACCTTATGGCTTCGCCTAAGGGTCCTGACCACCTTCTCAGAAGGATGGATGAGATTGAATCAAATATTAGAAGCTTTATGAATTTGCAATTCGAGCATAATAATTTCTTTAGAAAAGAGCTTAAGGAACAAAAAGGTTTTTTGGGGTTTATGAACAAAGAGCTTGATTATATGAATAAAGAATTTTATGGTGTTAATGCTCAAATTACCAGTCTTGAAAACGCTATAGCCAAAATTTCTGACAAGCAAGCCACCTTAGTCAATAAGATGGCCGCTAAACCAGAAAAATTAGATGAAAATAATGATGAGGATCTTAAAGTTATTGATGCGTCTCCTATTAGATCTATGTTTTGCAATATGAATTTTGATGATTATGGGACTGATGATGAATCAACTTTGCCTAGAAGGCGTCCCAAAAATTCAGAGTCTTTAGATCTTGATGCTAAATTTGGTAAAAGTGAGATTGGAGAGTCCTCAACTTCTAATAATATTGAACCTACTATCTCAGATTTCAAGGAATTTGATTATGATAATTGTTCTTTGAAAAGTTGTATTTCCTTGTTGCAATCCATTGTTAATTCTCCCCATGCTTATAGTCAAAATAAAGCTTTTACCAAACATATCGTTGATGCCTTGATGCAATCTTATGATGAAAAACTTAATTTTGAAGTTTCTATACCTAGAAAACTTAATGATGAGTGGGAACCTACTATAAAGATTAGAATTAAAGATTATGAGCGTTTTGCCTTGTGTGATTTGGGTGCTAGTGTTTCCCCGATTCCGAAAACTTTATGTGATATTCTAGGTTTCCATGATCTTGATGATTGCTCTTTAAATTTGCACCTTGCGGATTCCACCATTAAAAAGCCTATGGTAAGGATCAATGATGTTCTCATTGTTGCAAATAGAAATTTGGTGCCCATGGATTTTATCGTTCTTGATATAGATTGCAATCTTTCTTGCCCTATTATTCTTGGTAGACCTTTCCTTAGAACGATTGGCGCGATTATTGATATGAGGAAGGGAATATTAGATTCCAATTTCCATTAAAGAAAGGCATGGAGCACTTTCCAAGAAAGAAAGTCAACTTACCTTATGAATCTATCATGCGGGCTACTTATGAATTTAGTGCCAAAGATGGCACCCGTTAGATCTATCTTTGCTTTTTTGCCTAGCTAGGGGCGTTAAACGATAGCGCTAGTTGGGAAGCAACCCAATTTTCTTTATGTTTTTTGTTTTTTCTCCTGTTTAGTAATAAATCTTGCATCTACCTTCTGTTTAGATGTGTTTTTATCTTTTAATTAGTGTTTGTGCCAAGTAGAACCTATAGGATAACCTACGATGATAGTTGATTGGATTCTGCTGAAAAACAGAAACTTTGCACGCACGAATATAATTTTGTTAAATCACACGAACGTGCTTGTGCGTTGATTATTTTTGATACTGTTCAATAGACAAATGTTCCAGGACTTCCTATTTTGGTAGGATTTTTAGAGTTCCAGAAGTTTGCGTTAGTTATGGATTGCTACAGACTGTTCTGTTTTTGACAGATTCTGTTTTTCGTGTGTTGTTTGCTTATTCTGATGCATCTATGGCTAGTAAAATAGTTTATAAACCATAGAGAAGTTGGAATACAGTAGGTTTAACACCAAAATAAATAAAGAATGAGTTCATTACAGTACCTTATGTTGTGGTTTTGTTTTCTTTCACTAACGGAGCTTATAAGATTTCCTGTTGAGTTTTGTGTTGTGAAGTTTTCAAGTTTTGGGTAAAGCTATTATGGACTATGGAATAAAGGGTGGCAAGATCCTAAGCTTGGGGATGCCTATGGCACTCCAAGATATTCAAGAATAGCCAAAAGCCTAAGCTTGGGGATGCCCCAGGAAGGCATCCCCTCTTTCGTCTTCGTTCATTGGTAACTTTACTTGGAGCTATATTTTTATTCGCCACATGATATGTGTTTTTCTTGGAGCATCGTGTATTATATTAGTCTTTGCTTTTTAGTTTACCACAATAATCCTTGCTGTACACACCTTTTGGGAGAAGCCTATTTGATTAGAATTTGCTAGAATACTCTATGTGCTTCACTTATATCTTTTGAGCTTGATAGTCTTTGCTCTAGTGCTTCACTTATATCTTTTAGAGCATGGTGGTGTCTTAATTTTGAAGAAATTATTAGTCTCTCATTCTTCACTTATATTATTTTGAGAGTCTTTTAGAACAACATGGTATTTTCTATGGTCATAAAGTTGGTCCTAGAATGATGAGCATCCAAGTTGGGTATAATAAAAACTATCATAGAAAGTGAATTGGATGCTATGATCAATTTGATGCTTGATAATTGTTTTGAGATATGGAGGTAGTGATATTAAATTTATGCTAGTTGGGTGATTATGAATTTAAAGAATGCTTGTGTTGAAGTTTGTGATTCCCGTAGCATGCACGTATGGTGAACCGCTTTGTGATGAAGTTGGAGCACAATTTTATTTATTGATTGTCTTCCTTGTGAGTGGCGGTCAGGGACGAGCGATGGTCTTTTCCTACCAATCTATCCCCCTAGGAGCATGCGCGTAGTGCTTTGGTTTTTGATGACTTCTAGATTTTTGCAATAAGTGCATGAGTTCTTTTGATTAATGTTGAGTCCATGGATTATACGCACCCTTTCACCCTTCCATCATTGCTAGCCTCTCTTGTACCATGCAACTTTTTCCAGTACCATACACCCACCATATACCTTCCTCAAAACAGCCACCATATCTACCTATTATGGCATTTCCATAGCCATTCTGAGATATATTGCCATGCAACTTTCCACCGTTCCGTTCATATGACACGCATTACTTTTGTCATATTGCTCTTTGCATGATCATGTAGTTGACATTGTATTTGTGGCAAGGCCACCTTCATAATTTTCATACATGTCACTCTTGATTCATTGCATATCCTGGCACACTGCCGGAGGCATTTATATAGAGTCATATCTTGTTCTAGCTTTGAGTTGTAATTCTTGAGTTGTAAATCCATAAAAGTGTGATGATCTTCATTATTAGAGCATTGTCCTAGTGAGGAAAGGATGATGAAGACTATGATTCCCCCACAAGTCGGGATGAGACTTCGGACTTTACAAAAACAAAAAAAAACAAAAAAAAGAAAGAGAAAGGCCAAAAAGAAAAAAAAAGGCCAAAGAAAAAAAAGAGAGATAAAAAGGGGAAGAAAAGAAAAAAATAAAAAAATAAAATGAGAGAAAAAGAGAGAAGGGACAATGCTACTATCTCTTTTTCCACACTTGTGCTTCAAAGTAGCACCATGATTTTCATGATAGAGAGTCTCATATGTTATCACTTTCATATACTAGTGGGAATTTTTCATTATAGAACTTGGCTTGTATATTCCAATGATGGGCTTCCTCAAAAATGCCCTAGGTCTTTGTGAGCAAGCGAGTTGGATGCACACCCACTTAGTTTCTTTTGTTGAGCTTTCATATATTTATAGCTCTAGTGCATCCGTTGCATGGCAATCCCTACTCACTCACATTGATATCTATTAATGGGCATCTCCATAGCCCGTTGATACGCCTAGTTGATGTGAGACTATCTTCTCCTTTTTGTCTTCTCCACAACCACCATTCTATTCCACATATAGTGCTATGTCCATGGCTCACGCTCATGTATTGCGTGAAAGTTGAAAAAGTTTGAGATTATTAAAGTATGAAACAATTTCTTGGCTTGTCATCGGGGTTGTGCATGATTAAATACTTTGTGTGATGAAGATAGAGCAACAACCAGACTATATGATTTTGTAGGGATAACTTTCTTTAGCCATATTATTTTGAGAAGACATGATTACTTTGATTAGTATGCTTGAAGTATTACTATTTCTTATGTCAATATGAACTTTTATTTTGTATATTTTGGATCTGAACATTCATGCCACAATAAAGAAAATTACATTGAGAATTATGCTAGGTAGCATTCCACATCAAAATTTTCTTTTTTATCATTTACCTATTCGAGGACAAGCAGGAATTAAGCTTGGGGATGCTTGATACGTCTCCAATGTATCTATAATTTTTTATTGTTCCATGCTATTATATTACCCCTTTTGGATGTTTATGGGCTTTATTTTGCACATTTATATCATTTTTGGGACTAACCTACTAACTGGAGGCCCAACCCATATTGCTGTTTTTTTGCCTATTTCAGTATTTCGAAGAAAAGGAATATCAAACGGAGTCCAAATGGAATGAAACCTTCGGGAGCGTGATTTTTGGAACGAACGTGATCCACATGACTTGGAGTGCAAGCCAAGAAGCTGGCGAGGCTCCCACGAGATAGGAGGGCGCGCCCCCCTGTAGGGCGCGCCCCCTGTCTTGTGGGCCCCTCGGGCGGCGACCGACGTACTTCTTCCTCCTATATATACCTACGTACCCCGAAAACATCCAGGAGCACCACGAAACACAATTTCCACCACTGTAACCTTCTGTATCCACGAGATCTCATCTTGGAGCCTTCGCCGGCACTCTGCCGGAGGGGGAATCAGCCACGGAGGGCTTCTACATCAACATCCTTGCCCCTCCGATGAGTTGTGAGTAGTTTACCACAGACCTACGGGTCCATAGTTATTAGCTAGATAGCTTCTTCTCTCTTTTTGGATCTCAATACAATGTTCTCCCCCTCTCTTGTGGAGATCTATTCGATGTAAACTCCTTTTGCGGTGTGTTTGTCAAGATCCGATGAATTGTGGGTTTATGATCAAGTTTATCTATGAATAATATTTGAATCTTCTCTGAATTCTTTTATGTATGATTAAGTTATCTTTGCAAGTCTCTTCAAATTATCAGTTTGGTTTGGCCTACTAGATTGATCTTTCTTGCCATGGGAGAAGTGCTTAGCTTTGGGTTCAATCTTGCGGTGTCCTTACCCAGTGACAGAAAGGGTTGCAAGGCACGTATTGTATTGTTGCCATCGAAGATAACAAGATGGGGTTTATATCATATTGCTTGAGTTTATCCCTCTACATCATGTCATCTTGCTTAATGCGTTACTCTGTTCTTATGAACTTAATACTCTAGATGGAGGCAGGAGTCGGTCGATGTGTGGAGTAATAGTAGTAGATGCAGGCAGGAGTTGGTCTACTTGTTATGGACGTGATGCCTATATACATGATCATGCCTAGATAATCTCATAACTATGCCCTTTTCTATCAATTGCTCGACAGTAATTTGTTCACACACCGTAATACTTATGCTATCTTGAGAGAAGCCTCTAGTGAAACCTATGGCCCCGGGGTCTATCTCTTATCATATTTGCTTTCAATCTACTTCTATTTGCATCTTTACTTTTTGCATCTATATTATAAAATACCAAAAATATATTTATCTTATCTTACTATCTTTATTAGATCTCACTTTCGCAAGTGGTTGTGAAGGGATTGACAACCCCTTTATTGCGTTGGTTGCGAGTTCTTTGTTTGTTTGTGTAGGTGCGTGGGACTTTTGAGGAGCCTCCTATTGGATTGATACCTTGGTTCTCAAAAACTGAGGGAAATACTTACGCTACTATTGTTGCATCACCCTCTCCTCTTCAAGGAAAACCAACGCAAGCTCAAGACGTAGCAGTGAGCCAGCCTCTCACTCGGAGGCTTAGCTGCGAATCCGTTTTGCCTAAGTGTTAAAAAATCCTACCGAGTGGTGAGCCAGCCCCTCACTCGGAGGCTTAGCTGCAGTCCAGTACTCACCTAAGTGTTAAAAAATCCTACCGAGTGGTGAGCCAGCCTCTCACTCGGAGGCTTAGCTGTAGTCCAGTACTCGCCTAAGTTTAAAAGATCCTACCGGATGGTATGGGTCGACCAGGACCCCC
>NC_041385.1:434337641-434354506 GCF_002162155.2 Triticum dicoccoides | reverse complement strand
AGTGGCGAGCAATCCTCTCACTTGGGGGCTTAGCTGCAGTCCAGTACTTGCCTAAGTATAAAAAATCCTACCGAGTGGCGAGCAATCCTCTCACTCGGGGGCTTAGCTACAGTCCAGCACTCGCCTAAGTATAAAAAATCCTACCGAGTGGCGAGCAATCCTCTCACTCGGGGGCTTAGCTGCAGTCCGGTACTCGCCTAAGTATAAAAAATCCTACCGAGTGGCAAGCAATCCTCCCACTCGGGAGCTTAGCTGCAGTACTCACCTAAGTATAAAAACCCAACTGAATGGTACGGGTCGACCATGACCCCTCCCCCCGGGGCTTCACCGTCAAGAAGAAGGACGAGATTGTGTGCACAGCCAAAGGCTCATCCAATAGCTGACGCCAAGGCGAGCTGCTTTCAGGAACGTCAAGACCGTTGCTGAATGCCTCGCTGATGAGCTGATCAATGCTGCCAAAGGCTCATCCAACAGCTAGTGCCAAGGCGAACTGCTTCCAGGAACATCAAGGCCATTGTTGAGTGCCTCGCTGATGAGTTGATCAATGCTGCCAAGGGCTCATCCAATAGCTAGTGCTAAGACGAATTGCTTCCAAGAACATCAAGACCATTGCTGAGTGTCTCGCTGATGAGCTGATCAATGCTGCTCAAGGCTCGTCCAGTAGGTCGACTGCGGCCTCTTCCTCAGAAGCTGCATCGAGAGTACAAAAACCAATCCGAGAGAAGAACGAGTTTTACTCGAAGATAAACACAACATATTCAAAGATAAGCCAAGTTCAGATAAATTCAAAGGTTTCTAACCGCGGATTAAAGTACTCGGGCGTTAGGCTCGAAGGAGTTTTAACGATTACAAAATCACTCGGCATTCCGAGGCAAATAAGTGTGAAGCATAATGTTTTTTTCGATCACTCGGCGGGAGAAGGACTGGCTAGATCGTAGAAACTATCAAGGTCGATGCTGTCAGCAATACGAGTGGCTGCCTCAAGGAAGGTGTCCATGAAGGACTGGAAGGTGTGCTTCTTAGTATTCGCAACCTTGAGAGCCGCCAACTTGTCTTCCCTGGCGTCCTTGCAGTGCACTCGAACCAGTGACAGGGCGACATCAGCGCCACAGCAAGTGGATGACTTCTTCCACTCCTACACTCGACCAGGAACCTTATTGAGTCGAGTCATCAGCGACTCGAGGCCCTGAGAAAGTTCCGCCTGAGGCCAGAGTTTGGCGTCCACCCGGGTCATCGCAGCCTTCAGTCGAGCCAGATAGTCAACAGCACCGTCCAAACGTGATTCCAACCGCAGCAAGTTCATCGCAATGTCATCTTTCACAGGACAATTGATGGGGTCGAGACCTATCTCAACCCGCCCGGTTTCAGCTCCAAAGTCCTGACAAAGTTTTGTTCCATCATGAAAAATAGTGAGTCGACAATATTACAACATACTTCAATCGAC
This sequence comes from Triticum dicoccoides, assembly GCF_002162155.2. Taxonomy (NCBI): domain Eukaryota; kingdom Viridiplantae; phylum Streptophyta; class Magnoliopsida; order Poales; family Poaceae; genus Triticum; species Triticum dicoccoides. The sequence goes on along the minus strand of NC_041385.1, from coordinate 434,353,062 downwards.
GACAATTAACCAGTCGAGCGGCTCTACCTTCAAGCTTCGGAACTAGTTTCGCGGCAATTTGTCCCAGATAAGACTCTAGCTTGCCTGTCTTGGCTCTGAGGCCTCCAACTTCAGTGGTCAGGTTCTCCTTGTCCTTCTTCAGTTGCTCTACTTCCCGATTGGCTTCCGAGATGGCGGTCTTCAACTTCGCGTTCTCCTCTTCCAACTTGCCGACTGAAGCCAGCTTCTTGTCCGCAAGCGTCGTCTTCTCACGTGCTTCTTTTAGGGCATCGGCAAGGTCCTGGTCCTTCTTCTCCAAAGCTTCCTTCATTCTCTCTAAAGAAACAACACTCTTCAGACGAGCCTGAAGTCGACGGTTTTCACTATGCACATCTGCTTGTGTGAAGTCACTCGGTTCAAAGAGACTGAAAGAAAAAGCAATGAAAGACGTGGGCTACTAAGTGGCCAAGAGTCGATTGGTTACCTCCCATGATGGTTGTCTCTTCTTGAGCAGTCTTGAGGTTCTTCTTTGCGAGTTCAAGGTCAAGTTCAACGCTGATATGCTTCTTCTTTAACTCGGAAAGTCGAGCTCCAAGATCACAAGGCCTCTGCAGTCAGCGAGAGAGATATGTCAGTCAACAGAAATAAGAGGCAATGACAGTGAAAAGTTACTCTAAGACTATTGCCGAATCAAATATTCAACAGTAGTCTCGGGGACTACACCTAGTTGGTGCACTTAGCGTGCCCCCACTGATTCAGATCAACACCCAGCGTGAGTCAAAAAAAAGAAGATTCTAAGACCTCAGCCGACTACCAGCAGTAGACCGTGGTCTCGGGGTCTACACCCAGTGGGTGCACTCGGCGTGCCCCCACTGGTCCAGATAGATTACTAAGACTCAGCACGAGTCGAGTGAAGTGGAAGATTCCCTAAACTCTAAACACAGGCACACCCAGAGTGGGTGATCGGATATAAAACAACATTCAAAAAGTTCAGTCAGAGTTCGCTGACCTGACCATTGGTCTACAGGGCGGTGCTGGCGTTATAAGCCACCTGACTGGCCTCGTGCATCACCTTCACCTGCTCCATGACAAAGTTCACCTGATGAAGAGCCTCCCTGGCAGCACTTGGCGAATCGTCTGGGGTCTGATATGCAGCGAAGAGCGATGGCTCCAAGGCAGTCGAAGCAGCTACTGGGTCAGACGAGTGGAGTTGCACTGGAGTGGCAGTAACCGGAGCAGTCGACCCCGACGGACGATCAGTCGTCAGCGGGCTGGCAAATGTGGCGTTGGTCGAACTGGATCTCCAGAATGCTCGACCACCTCCTCAAGCGCCGGCGTCGACTGAGGGACTTGGACTTCAAGTTTTCGCCTGCTCGAGCCTCCACCTCTCCTCCTCCACTCCTGTAGAGGCACTTCCTCTTATTCATCATCAGGAAGCACGACGACTTCTCGCGGAACTGCAGAGAGAGAGAAACGTTGGAAATTTAGTAGACTGACAATCCAATCGACTAAATGAACTCTGGTCGAACGGACTTACCACTCGAGAAGTGGCCACATCGTCGATCTCCTCGTCTCCCGGAGCCTTGTCGATGTCCATGTCAGTGGCAGCAGAGGTGGGACTGGAAAGATACATGATTCAGTTGGTCAGAACAAAAACTTCAGTCAGCCTATATAAACACAAGCAAGATACTCACCCCGAAGCAACAGGGACGTCCATCTTGATCTGTGGCAAAATCTTCCGAGTCTTTGGAGGAGCAACCTTGGGCTGCTTGGCGACCTTCTCTGTCGGCTTCGGAGTCAACATCCGAGTGCGCTTCTGAGTGTGGGTACTCGGAGCCACGTTCTTCCCGCGCCCGCCTGCCGGGTCATGGTGTTGTTTGGATCGGCGTTCGGAGCGCGGCGGCGAGTCGACTTCTTCCTTGTCGTCTGACTCCTTGCTCTCCTCCTCCTCGTCTTCATCCGAAGACTCCATTCACCACTCTCCTCTGCGCTGACCTCTCCCTCCTGGTCCTGCTCCAGAGCTTGTTCACAGTTGGGCATCGAATACATCTCAATGAAAACCTACAAGACAAAAATTAGAGTAAAAGTTAGTCGAGATCAAGTACAGTCGGAATATGTATGCAAAGACAGTCGAAATAAAGAGCATACCTTGTCGGGCTGATTGTCGTCGCTGAAGGGGATGACTCGCCTGGCTCCTCTGGGGTTGTCCTGGTTGCCTGTGATGCTCTTCAACTACATGGCCATGGTCTTGGGTGGCACTTCCTCTGGATGAACCCGAGCAGTGTCGTCAGATCCAGAGTACAGCCACATAGGATGGTCACGGGCCTGAAGAGGCTTGATGCGTCGACTGAGGAATACTTCCAGCAGGTCCAGGCCAGTGACACCCTCGTTGATCAGTTGGAACACTTTCTCAACCAACATCTTCGTCTCCACATTCTCAGCAGCAGTCACTTTTGGTGGAGAAGGAGTCTGGACACAGTCGAAAGTGAAGTGGGGAAGGCCAGTCGACTGACCTGGAGTTGGGACGTCCTGGCAGTAGAACCAGGTCGACTGCCAACCTCTAACCGATTCAGGGAGAGTCATAGCAGGGAAAGAACTCCTATGCCTCTTTTGGATACCCAAACCCCCACACATCTGGATGACATGGGTCTTCGAGGCACTCGTTTTCGTTTTCTTCACCGACTGGGAACGGATGCTGAAGATATGTTTGAAAAGGCCCCAGCGTGGTCGACACCCCAAAAAGTTTTCACACATCGACATGAACGCGGCCAGGTACGTGATGGTATTGGGATAAAAATGGTGGAGTTGGGCACCGAAGAAGTTCAGGAAGCCCTAGAATAAGGGGTGCGGAGGGAGCGAAAAACCCCGGTCGACGTGGCTGGCTAGCAGTACACACTCACCAGGGCGAGGCTGCGGCTCCGTCTCCCCCTCAGGCAGCCTTGCCGCACCCTTGGCGATCAGCCCGAACTCCACCATCTCGTCCAGATCTTCTTGCCGGAGCAAAGACCTGATCCAATCACCCTGGATCCAGCCTGGCGGTAGCCCCACGCGCGATGACGACCCGTGGTTCTGCTTCTTGCCTTTTGCCGCCCCCGTTGCCTTCTTCGCGCGCTCCAGCGCCGCCGTCTTGTCGTTCACCATGGCGGCAGAGAGGCAGCGTCGAGAGCAGAAGAACTAGATGCGGTGGAGAAGCACAGGAAGAAGAAAGAGAAATGGGCGTGCACAGTGCAGGTGTAGGACCTTGAGAAGAGGTATCTAGAGGGGGGGTGATTAGACACTAAGTACCAAAGTTGCAATTTTTAAGATCTTTGAGTTTAAGTGGAGTTTAGGCACAAGTTTAACATTCACAATACATAACAAGCAAGCATGCAAAGAGTATATGAGCAACAGAAAGTAAAGCATGCAACTTGCAAGAATGTAAATGGAAGGGTTTGGAGGATTCAAATGCAATTGGAGACACGGATGTTTTGGCGTGGTTCCAATAGGTGGTGCTATCGTACATCCACGTTGATGGATACTTCAACCCACGAAGGGTAACGGTTGCGTGAGTCCACGGAGGGCTCCACCCACGAAGGGTCCACGAAGAAGCAACCTTGTCTATCCCACCATGGCCGTCGCCCACGAAGGACTTGCCTCACTAGCGGTAGATCTTCACGAAGTAGGCGATCTCCTTGCCCTTACAAACTCCTTGGTTCAACTCCACAATCTTGTCGGAGGCTCCCAAGTGACACCTAGCCAATCTAGGAGACACCACTCTCCAAGAAGTAACAAATGGTGCGTTGATGATGAACTCCTTGCTCTTGTGTTTCAAATGATAGTCTCCCCAACACTCAACTCTCTCTCTCATAGGATTTGGATCTGGTGGAAAGAAGATTTGAGTGGAAAGCAACTTGGGGAAGGCTAGAGATCAAGATTAATATGGTAGGAATGGAATATCTTGGCCTCAACACATGAGTAGGTGGTTCTCTCTCAGAAAATGTATGCTGGAAGTGTATGCACGGTCTGATGGCTCTCTCCACGAATGAAGAGGAGGTGGAGGGGTATTTATAGCCTCCACACAAAATCTAACTGTTACACACAATTTACCAAACTTGGTGGGACCGAATCAACAAACTCGGTTGGACCGATTTAGTAAACCTAGTGACCGTTAGGATTTTTGGTGGGACCGATATGCAACTTGGTAGGACCGATATGGTTAGGGTTAGGGCATAACGTAATCTCGGTGAGACCGATTACACAAACTCGGTGGGACCAATTTTGGTAATAAGTTTTCCAGAGAGTTGGTCAGGCAAACTCGGTTGAACCGATTACACAAACTCGGTAGGACCGATTTTGGTAACAAGTTAACCAGGAAGTTTGCATTGTAATCTCGGTAGTACCGATTGCTCAAACTCGGTTAGACCGATTTTGGTAATGGACATACACAGAGAGATTACAATCCCATCTCGGTGAGACCGAGATCCCTATCAGTGAGACCGATTTGCCTAGGGTTTGTGGCAGTGGCTATGACATCTGAACTCGGTGGCGCCGGATAGAAGAATCGGTATGGCCGAGTTTGACTTTAGGTTTAGGACATATGAGTGGAAGTGGGAAAGTAGTTGAGGGTTTTGGAGCATATCACTAAGCACTATGGAGCAAGAAACTCATTAAGCAACACCTCATCCCTTCTTGATAGTATTGGCTTTTCCTATAGACTCAATGTGATCTTGGATCACTAAAATATAAAATGAAGAGTCTTGAGCTTGAAGCTTGAGCCAATCCTTTGTCCTTAGCATCTTGAAGGAGTTCCCACATCCCTTAGTCCATGCCACTCCATTGTTGAACTTATCTGAAACATACTAGATAAAAGTGTTAGTCCAACAAGAGATATGTTGACATTAATTACCAAAACCACCTAGGGAGCACTTGTGCTTTGAATCTCCCCTTTTTTGGTAATTGATGACAACATACATCAAAGCTTTAGATAAAGATATAAATAATAGCAGGTAAAGCTTTGGAAAGACATGTAACAAGCATAGGCTCCCCCTACATGTATGCAATCATGTGAATATGGAATATAAAAGCATGTGAGAGCATAACCATGATAGAGTGGGCAATGTGTTACATGTATCTTGGCCATATGCATCAGAGCAAAGAATATTAAAGAAAATACCTTCATGCTCATGAGTCCTTCTTGCAAATAGTATGTACATCAGCAAGAATTCCTCATACACATGATTGTGATGCATATACTTACCTTGTAGTCTTGAGTTGGCTTGGGATGGACTGAACCTGCGTAAACAAGGTTAGATAACACAGGTGCACCTACTAGCCAGAGCAAACAAAAGAAACTACAAGAATACCGAGACTAGGATGACATGTAGAGAGTGAGTACTAAGTACCACATTGGATTAGACATGTCCCCAAGAGTAAAGATATGCAATGAATTTAAATGATTTCTTTTCCTTAGATGTCTTGCTCCCCCTGAATCTAGCATGGGATACTGGGAAAAGATAGGGAACAGAAAATCAGAGCTGAAAGCTATAAATGAACAGAGCTAATGCAGCTAATGCAAATAAGCACATATGAACATGTCTTTCCCCTCAAGAAGACATGTGGCATCTCTCCTCTTGAACACCAAGCATCTGGGATCCTTGAGAAATACTTCCTACTTGAGTATTCTCTCCCCCTGGAGATCTCTTTCTCCCCCTAAGGAGGTGATACTCTCTCTCTGATGTGATCTCTCTAAGTGATAAGCTTTAATGTGATCTCTCTCTCCCCCTTTGACATCAATTTCCAAGAAGGGTTTGATCCTTGAGTCACAGTATAAAGCATTTATATAAATGTGATGCTTGTAGAGGACAAGATTCATTGAGTGGAGCTGGATCAGAAGAAACATAGAATAAGTGGCAAGCTGTTTTTCCTGTTATGAAATCGGTGGCACCGAGTGGTAGGCTTCGATTGTACCGAAAGAATTCGGCTAGACCGAAAACAACAATTGGTGTAACCGAGTTCATCGCAAAGGAAACAGTTTTCACCTCAGCTCACTATACTAGTAAGATCTCACAAAGATTTGCAAGGAATTTACTGAATGATATGCAATGAATTGGATGCCGAAAATGCAGAGAAAACAGAAAGAAATCTAGATGAATTTTTTTTGAAAGGGGAAACAAATAGGCATGAGACAAATGCAAAAACACAGAAAAGAACATAAGAGAACTTCATCTAGAGATGGTCGGCGACAAGGTCACCTATGTTAGAGTATATTGACTTAGGAGTCATGTGAGATCACTTGATCATAGGTCATACTCATCATTTAAGCTCAAAATGGGGTTGCCATTTTTCGTTTAAGCATCTTGATGTATTCACATCTTGTCAAGTTGCTTTTAGCTCATGTCTTGGAGTAAAGCTTCTCTAAGATGGAATAACATACCTTGGTTGGTGGTGTTGTCCATGTAGTTGAACTTGTGTGGGTTGCTCAAGGTTGATGTAGCTCATCAAGAGTTGGGAGCACCACTTGGAATTTGAGTCCATCTACCTACATCGGTTAGTTCTTGCAACGAAGAGCACTTGTGTATCCAAAAATGACAATCATGAAGCTCAACATAGAATTTGTCAAAGGATATGTTTGAATGGTTCCGTGCTTCCTTGTCTTCATCCACCATAGTGTAGAAACTTGGTGATGTAGAGATTTCTCAAGATGTGAGTAGATTACAATATCATGGAATTTGATTCAACCAAGTGCCTACATGGGTTAGATGACATGCAAGATGCAAATATATCCAAGACATAAGATTTTCGAAATATCAAGGATTAGTCGTAAGCTCATGTCTTGCATGTATCCAATGGAGTTTCTACTCCAAGTTTGAAGAATCAATGATGTTCAATTCTCCTCTCAACCTGCAAAACACTTTCTCATCAAGAGGTTTAGTGAATATATCCGCTAATTGCTTTTCGGTGCGAACATGCTTAAGATTAATGTCACCCTTAGCAACATGATCTCGAATCAAATGATGACGAACTTCAATATGCTTAGTTCGAGAATGTTGTACGGGATTATGACCAATTTTAATAGCACTTTCATTATCACAAAGCAATGGAACATGTTTCACATATATCCCATAATCTTTAAGAGTTTGGGTCATCCAAAGTAATTGAGCACAACATGAACCAGCGGCAATGTATTCCGCTTCGCCGTTGGATAAGGATACCGAGTTTTGTTTCTTGGAGGACCAAGACACAAGAGATCTACCAAGAAATTGACAAGTACCAGAAGTGGACTTTCTATCAAGCTTGTCTCCGGCATAGTCCGAGTCGGAGTAGCCAACAAGATCGAAAGAGGCCCTCTTAGGATACCAAATGCCAAAATTTGGCGTATGGATTAAGTATCTCACTATCCTTTTCACGGCCTTAAGATGACACTCTTTAGGATCAGCTTGATATCGTGCACACATGCACACACTTAACATGATATCGGGACGTGAAGCACATAGATATAGCAATGAACCAATCATAGAGCGATAAACCTTTTGATCAACCGGTTCACCATCTTTGGTCAAGTCAAGATGTCCACTAGTAGGCATGGGTGTAGACATACCTTTGCATTCTTGCATATTGAACTTCTTGAATAAGTCCTTGGTGTACTTCCTTTGAGAAACAAAGGTACCTTCCTTAGTTTGCTTGATTTGCAAACCAAGAAAGAATTTGAGTTCACTCATGATAGACATCTCAAACTTCTCCGACATTAGATTCCCAAACTTTTCACTAAAATGAGGGTTAGTTGAACCAAATATAATATCATTAACATAGATTTGGCACACAAATAGTTCTCCATTAACTCTTTTAGTAAAAAGTGTGGAATCTATTTTCCCAATTTCAAAGCTTTTTTCAATAAGGAACTTGGTCAAGCATTTATACCATGCTCTAGGAGCTTGTTTAAGACCATAAAGAGCTTTGTGAAGTTTGTACACATGATTTGGTTTCTTAGGATTGACAAAGCCGGGAGGTTGTTTAACATAAACTTCCTCCTCTATTTCACCATTTAGAAAAGCACTTTTAATGTCCATTTGGTACAAGGTGATATCATGATGATTAGCATAGGCAAGTAAGATGTGAATGGACTCAAGTCTAGCAACGGGAGCGTAAGTCTCACCATAGTCCATACCTTCGACTTGTGTGTAGCCTTGGGCGACGAGACGTGCTTTGTTGCGAACTACTTGTCCATCTTCATCTTGCTTGTTGCGAAACACCCATTTGGTACCGATGATGTTGTGGTTGTTGTCGGGCTTCACAACCAATGTCCAAACTTGGTTCCTCCAAAGTTGTGTAGCTCTTCATGCATAGCATTTATCCAATCCGGATCTTCCAATGCTTCTTCAACCTTCATAGGTTCAATGCTAGAGATGAAAGAATAGTTTTCACAAAAGTTAGCTAAACGAGTTTTAGAGCGAGTGATTCTCCAAGTTTGAATATCATTGTAGATTTGCTCATCGGAATGGTCTTTAGCAATTCTTGCTCGAACTCATGAAAGCTTTTGCTTGGTTCTTGGTTGAACTTCTTCTTCATCTTGTTCTTCTTCTTGGCCTTCTTCATTGTTGGCGTTGTCACTCTCTTGTCGTGGTGGAGAAGGAGGTTGTTGACGTTCATCTTGATGCACTTCCTCGTTTTCTTCATCTTGGTGTGTCCCACTTGTGGATGCTTCCGTATCAACTCTTGGTTCACCTTGTCGTGAAGTAGAAGCTTCCACTTGGACGGACGAGGTACTCTCCTTCACCTCCATTGGACGGACCTTGCCAATAGACAAGTCTTGGATTGCTTCCGAAGGATCTTTGTCTCCTACATCAATTGGCAATTGCTCTACTTGTGAGCCGTTAGATTCATCAAACTTCACATCTACCGTCTCTTCAACCTTTCGGGTGAAAATGTTGTAGACACGGTAAGTGTGAGAGTTTGAGCCATAACCTAGTAGGAAACCTTCATGAGACTTAGGAGCAAATTTAGAACGACGATGCTTGTCAAGAATGTAGCACTTTGAGCCGAATACTTGAAAGTATCCAACTTGGGGTTTGTTACCGGTGAGGAGCTCGTACGCCGTCTTGCCGAGTAGCTTGTGAAGATACAAGCGATTTGTTGCATGACAAGCTGTCTCAACCGCTTCTGCCCAAAAGTGCTTCGGCGTCTTGTAGTCATCAAGCATCGTTCTCGCCATTTCGATGAGCGTCCGGTTCTTCCTCTCAAAAACTCCATTTTGTTGAGGTGTGTACGTAGCCGAGAACTCGTGTGAAATCCCTTCTTCGTCAAGAAAGGTGTCCACATTTGCGTTCTTGAACTCCGTTCCGTTGTCGCTGCGAACCTTCTTGGTCTTCACTTCAAATTGATTTTGGGCCTTCCTAGCAAAGTTTTTGAAGATCTTTTGGACCTGCAATTTATCATCGAGAAAGAACACCCACGTAAATCTTGAAAAATCATCAACTATAACTAGACCAAAAGAATTTCCACCGAGACTCTTGTAAGAGTTGGGACCAAAAAGATCCATGTGAAGCAGCTCGAGTGGCCTCCTTGTGGTCATGATATTCTTCATGAGATGCCTTCCTCCAACCTATTTACCTGCTTGACAAGCACTGCAAAGTCTATCCTTATCAAATATGACATCGTTTACACCAAGGATATGATTCCCTTTAATAAGCTTGTCAAGGTTTCTCATGCCAACGTGACCTAGTCGTCTATGCCATAACCAACCTTTTAAGGATTTAGCAATGAAGCAAGTTTTAGGTTGAGCCTTTTTAGTGAAATCAACCATGTATAGATCACCTCTACGCACACCGGTAAAGACCATTTTATGATTATCTCGACGAAACACTTGGCAATCTACTTCAGTAAATAGGACATTGAAACCGAAATCAGCAAGTCTAGATACTGAAAAAAAGTTGTATCCAAGAGATTCAACGAGCATGACATTCTGTATGGAGCTATCATGTGATATGTCCACCTTACCGAGGCCAACCACCTTACCCTTTGAGTTGTCACTGAAGGTGACATACTTTCGAGGACCATCGTTTTTAGCAAGCTCATGAAACATGTCTTTATCTCCGGTCATGTGATCGGTACATCCACTATCAAGAACCCATTCCTTTCCTCCTGCCATATATCCACGAAGATTTGCCATAAGACCAAACTGTCTCATTGCATCATCAAGATCGAAGTCACTATCATCATCCTCATCATAGTATCCATGTTCAACATCATCATGTGGTGGATCAAGTCCTAGAGAGGGTGATTTGTTAGAGTGAGTTTGGCAATGATCTTGCTTATGAATTTTTATGGCTTCAGCAATAATATCACTAATGATTCCAACATCTCCTTTGGCATGCATAAGGTTTGTAAGCTCAAACAAACAATCACGAAACATAGGATCACTAGAATTCATCTTACTCAAGGCAATAGACCTATGGAGAATTTCATCAAGATTTTTCAAGGAATAATTTGGAAAGCGTTCCTCAAGAAATTTCCATATAGTGTAGGCACACTTATGAGTAGGCAAACATCCAATCAAGTTTCTAGGCAAGCCTCTAATGATAAGTTTGGCAGTTCTAAGATTCCTAATCATGTCAATTGACTCATCAAGAGTAGGATGCATAGGATCAACATGAGGTGCACAAGGGCTAGCAATGTACTTGTTCAAATGATATTGATTGAAAATTACAAGCATCTCATTTTTCCACTCATGAAAATACTCTCCATCAAGTATAGGCACTCTATGTCTAAGACTCCCCAAAGTAGACTCATCCATCTTCCTTGAATGGTGATTAAACCAAGGCAATGGAGACCAATGCTCTAATACCACTTGTAGGACCTTGAGAAGAGGTGTCTAGAGGGGGGTGATTAGACACTAAGTACCAAAGTTGCAATTTTTAAGATCTTTGAGTTTAAGTGGAGTTTAGGCACAAGTTTAACATTCACAATACATAACAAGCAAGCATGCAAAGAGTATATGAGCAGCGGAAAGTAAAGCATGCAACTTGCAAGAATGTAAAGGGAAGGGTTTGGAGGATTCAAACGCAATTGGAGACACGGATGTTTTGGCGTGGTTCGGATAGGTGGTGCTATCGTACATCCACGTTGATGGAGACTTCAACCCACGAAGGGTAACGGTTGCGCGAGTCCACGGAGGGCTCCACCCATGAAGGGTCCACGAAGAAGCAACCTTGTCTATCCCACCATGGTCGTCGCCCATGAAGGACTTGCCTCACTAGCGGTAGATCTTCACGAAGTAGGCGATCTCCTTGCCCTTACAAACTCCTTGGTTCAACTCCACAATCTTGTCGGAGGCTCCCAAGTGACACCTAGCCAATCTAGGAGACACCACTCTCCAAGAAGTAACAAATGGTGCGTTGATGATGAACTCCTTGCTCTTGTGTTTCAAATGATAGTCCCCAACACTCAACTCTCTCTCTCATAGGATTTGGATCTGGTGGAAAGAAGATTTGAGTGGAAAGCAACTTGGGGAAGGCTAGAGATCAAGATTAATATGGTAGGAATGGAATATCTTGGCCTCAACACATGAGTAGGTGGTTCTCTCTCAAAAAATTTATGCTGGAAGTGTAGGCACGGTCTGATGGCTCTCTCCACGAATGAAGAGGAGGTGGAGGGGTATTTATAGCCTCCACACAAAATCTAACCATTATACACAATTTACCAAACTCGGTGGGACCGAATCAACAAACTCGGTCGGACCGATTTAGTAAACCTAGTGACCGTTAGGATTTTCGGTGGGACCGATATGCAACTCGGTAGGACCGATATGGTTAGGGTTAGGGCATAACGTAATCTCGATGAGACCGATTACACAAACTCGGTGGGACCGATTTTGGTAATAAGTTTTCCAGAGAGTTGGTCAGGCAAACTCGGTTTAACCAATTACACAAACTCGGTAGGACCGATTTTGGTAATAAGTTAACCAGGAAGTTTGCATTGTAATCTCGGTAGTACCGATTGCTCAAACTCGGTTAGACTGATTTTGGTAATGGACATACACAGAGAGATTACAATCCCATCTCGGTGAAACCGAGATCCCTATCAGTGAGACCAATTTGCCTAGGGTTTGTGGCAGTGGCTATGACATCTGAACTCGGTGGCGCCGGATAGAAGAATCGGTATGGCCGAGTTTGACTTTAGGTTTAGGACATATGAGTGGAAGTGGGAAAGTAGTTGAGGGTTTTGGAGCATATCACTAAGCACTGTGGAGAAAGAAACTCATTAAGCAACACCTCATCCCTTCTTGATAGTATTGGCTTTTCCTATAGACTCAATGTGATCTTGGATCACTAAAATGTAAAATGAAGAGTCTTGAGCTTGAAGCTTGAACCAATCCTTTGTCCTTAGCATCTTGAAGGAGTTCCCACATCCCTTAGTCCATGCCACTCCATTGTTGAACTTATCTGAAACATACTAGATAAAAGTGTTGGTCCAACAAGAGATATGTTGACATTAATTACCAAAACCACCTAGGGAGCACTTGTGCTTTCAGCAGGCGCCTCGGCCCCGTCACCTTACAAAGAGCTGCTTTTGAGTGGCTGACGCGTGGGACCAGGCGATCCTATCAAATCCCGCAACAGTCGCGCGCAACATACGTGGCGAAAAAGGCGGCGCGGAAATCGAGGCACTACTGTTTATCCGCTCCGCCTGTTTCGGCACGCCCCGTCCCGCGCGCTTCTCCGAAATTTCATATCCCGTGAAATCCGGGATACACTGCAATCAATCGCGCCAAAGATTCTGCACTCCAAGACAACACTCAGCAGATGGTGCTATAAGTTCAGTCGGCAACATTCTGAATGGATCAAGGCGACTGAATCGACGCCGAAGTACCAATGTGAGTTTTCCATCTTGCGGAAAACGCTCGCAAGGTGCAAAGCTCAGAACAAATTCAACTTCAACCTATTTTCCACTCGAACCTTAATCCATTCGGGGGCTACTGATGAGGATAGAGACCTGGGGTAGGGTCATAGGCCTGACCTATACGTCCTACCCAAGGTCACTTGCCTGGAAGATAAGAAGTCCGAGAGGCAACAAGGGACCCCTAGTCAAAGATGTCGAGTGCAATCCACTCGACCAGTCATGTCACTCGGGTGTCCCCCTACCTATTGTCACTCGACCATACAAGGAATCACTTGACCTACCGAAGATCAGAAGTCACTCAGCATTGCAACGGTTAGGCGTTCACTCCGTAGTCTTTAAGGTCATTAATAGCACTTAAGGCTGGCGTTATCAGTAACGCCCCTACTTTATGTACATTAAGCCCCTTGTAATGGAGGATGATTAGGGTCCTGGCGCACTCTATATAAGCCACCCTTCTCCTCTGGGACAAGGGTTCACACCCCCTGTAACATCACACACATATAATCCAGTCAACCGCCTCCGGGCACCAAGACGTAGGGCTATTACTTCTTCGGAGAAGGGCCTGAACTCGTAAATACTGTGTGTACACCTTCACCATAGCTGAGATCTTGCCTCTCCATACCTACCCCCCCTTTCTACTATCAGTCTTAGAACCACGACACTGACCGTGGCGTCAATATTGGACAGCGAGCCGAATGCCAAGAACTGCATCACGCGCAGGCACGAAGTTACTCAACATTTTTTAGCCCAATAAGAAGTAAACAAAGCAAACATATAGGCTCCAGGCACAACCATGGGGAAGGACCTGTGAGATAGAGAGGCCGAGGTCGTGGATCATGGCGTCCTGGGTGGGCGAGGAGAAGCCGCAGGTGAAGCCGAACTGGATTGGGTCGGGGTGATGATGAGGTTGCATAGGAGCGCGAAGACGTGGGACTCGCCCAACATCGCCATGGAAGAGGCGCCGACCTACTGGTGCGATGACGACCCAACCATCATGTACCAGCTTCCCGTGTTCTTCAGCAACAGTGGCTTCCGTGTGTTGTTGCCCTCCTGGAAAATCTGGTAGGAGCAGAGAGAGAGAGAGGGAGGGAGAGAGGGAAAGAGAGAGAGAGAGAGAGGCGTCCCTGGAAAAAGCTCGGGTGCGGCGCTGAAGTCAGAGCTTGATGGAGAAGAAGCACATGGATGAAGGAGCTCCTCTATTGCCGTTACGTGGTTGAGGAGAAGGAGGTCCATGGCAGTGTCCCACGGAGGAGGCCCCCCTCAGCCCTCCATCCTTGGCGCGTGGTTGTGGAGATGGACCTCCGTCGTGGCCCAGCTCGACGACGGCACCCGGATCTGGAGGCCTCGTTGCTATATTCTTAAATTAGACTGGACAAAGGGGTGGCTAGATCTCAGTCAACTGAGACTTAACCAAGTCTCAGTGAAGTGATAGAACATATAATAAGAAGCAAGAAAAAATAAAAGAAATTTTCGTACTAATATCCACGTATGATCTCAAGAATATAGCAACAACTGAGACTTCATTAAGTCTTAGTTGACTAAGATTTAGCAATCCCGTTGGTAAAATATAAACCATGTATATATTCACGAACACACATACATAGTCCCGGCATTGCATAGGGGAGACCACACATTTTTATTTTGACAAAGAGGGGGAGTTCACACATACCATCAGATTATTCAAATGATGACAGCTCTACTAATTCTTCATAGCATGAGACCACCGAAGTAGCGGACAAAGCTGCAATAGGGGTCAATGCGGTTCTGCATGGTGCCGGAGCTAGATGTGTCAAAAGAGGCACCGAACATATCATTCTCTTTCACGAGAAGGTTAGCGAGGGCATGAGCAGCCAAGGCTTGCCACTTTGCCAGGATCTGGGCATGGGTATCCTCCTCAACCTTACCTGCGGCACACTGCAATTCTGTGGTGGGTCGTGCCTTCTCCTTGTCACGGCAGGCTCGATAGGTAGGAAGTTCCATTGTTGCCGGAATAATAGTCGCATCCGGCACACATGTAGCCTTGAGCATTGCTACCATTGATAACTGTTGGGTTTCGTAGTAATTTCAAAAAATTTCCTACGCGCACACAGGATCATGTGATGCATAGCAACGAGAGGAGAGTGTTGTCTACGTACCCAACGCAGACCGACCGCGGAAGCGATGACACGACGTAGAGGAAGTAGTCGTACGTCTTCACGATCCAACCGATCAAGCACCGAAACTACGGCACCTCCGAGTTCGAGCACACGTTCAGCTCGATGACGATCCCCGGACTCCGATCCAGCAAAGTGTCGGGGAAGAGTTCCGTCAGCACGACGGCGTGGTGACGATCTTGATGAACTACAGCAGCAGGGCTTCGCCTAAACTCCGCTACAGTATTATCGAGGAATATGGTGGCAGGGGGCACCGCACACGGCTAAGGAATCGATCACGTGGATCAACTTGTGTCAACTTGTGTGTTTAGAGGTGCCCCTGCCTCCGTATATAAAGGATGGAGGAGGAGGAGGCCGGCCAAGGCAAAGGTGCGGCCAGGATAGGGAGTCCTACTAGGACTCCAAGTCCTAGTAGG
>NC_041385.1:434322331-434323542 GCF_002162155.2 Triticum dicoccoides | reverse complement strand
GGGAGTCCTACTAGGACTCCAAGTCCTAGTAGGAGTCCACCAAGAGGGGAGGAAGGGAGAAGGAATAGGAGGAGAAGGAGAGGTGGCCGGCCCCCTTTTCCTTAGTCCAATTCGGACTAGAGGGGAGGGGGGGCGCAGCCTTTTTCTCCTCTTCCCACTAAAGCCCATCAAGGCCCAATACTCTTCCCCGTATTCCCGTAACTCCCCGGTACTCCCGAAAATACCCGAATCACTCGGAACCTTTCCGAACTCCGAATATAGTCGTCCAATATATCGATCTTTACGTCTCGACCATTTCGAGACTCCTCGTCATGTCCCCGATCTCATCCGGGACTCCGAACTCCTTCGGTACATCAAAACTCATAAACTCATAATATAACTGTCATCAAAACCTTAAGCGTGCGGACCCTACGGGTTCGAGAACAATGTAGACATGACCAAGACACGTTTCCGGTCAATAACCAATAGCGGGGACCTGGATGCCCATATTGGCTCCTACATATTCTACGAAGATCTTTATCGGTCAGACCGCATAACGACATACGTTGTTCCCTTTGTCATCGGTATGTTACTTGCCCGAGATTTGATCGTCGGTATCCAATACCTAGTTCAATCTCGTTACCGGCAAGTCTCTTTACTCGTTCCATAATACATCATCTCACAACTAACATATTAGTTGCAGTGCTTGCAAGGCTTATGTGATGTGCATTACCGAGAGGGCCCAGAGATACCTCTTCGACAATCGGAGTGACAAATCCTAATCTCGAAATACGCCAACCCAACATCGACCATTGGAGACACCTGTAGTACTCCTTTATAATCACCCAGTTACGTTGTGACGTTTGGTAGTACCCAAAGTGTTCCTCCGGTAAACGGGAGTTGCATAATCTCATAGTCATAGGAACATGTATAAGTCATGAAGAAAGCAATAGCAACATACTAAACGATCAGGTGCTAAGCTAATGGAATGGGTCATGTCAATCAGATCATTCAACTAATGATGTGACCTCGTTTAATCAAATAACAACTCATTGTTCATGGTCAGGAAACATAACCATCTTTGATTAACGAGCTAGTCAAGTAGAGGCATACTAGTGACACTCTGTTTGTCTATGTATTCACACATGTATTATGTTTCCGGTTAATACAATTCTAGCATGAATAATAAACATTTATCATGATATAAGGAAATAAATAATAACTTTATTATT
>NC_041385.1:434306366-434321089 GCF_002162155.2 Triticum dicoccoides | reverse complement strand
CCCCTCTTCGGAGCCCCAAACGGGCTCCAGATCTGGCCTCCCGATGAAGAACAGGAGGCGGCGGTGGCTCCATCTCGTGAAACGCGATAATTCTTCCCTTCTAATTTTTCTCTCTGAAAATAGGATTTTATAGCGTCAGAGATAGGGTCAGCGGGGCCACTAGGTAGGCACAACCCACCTGGCGCCCCAGGAGGGGGGCGCGCCCTGGTGGGTTGTGCTCACCCAGGGCCCCCCTCCCCTCCGGTGGTTCTTGTCTCCAGTATTTTTCTTTTATTTCATAAAAAATCTCCAGAAAGTTTCGCTCCATTCTGAGAACTTTTATTTCTGCACAAAAACAACACCATGATAGTTCTGCTGAAAACAGCGTCAGTCCGGGTTAGCTTCATTCAAATTATGCAAATTAGAGTCCAAAACAAGAGTGAAAGTGTTAGGAAAAGTAGATACGACGGAGACGTATCAACTCCCCCAAGCTTAAACCTTTGCTTGTCCTCAAGGAATTCAGTTGATAAACTGAAAGTGAAAAAGAAAAACTTTTACGAACTATTTTGCTCTTGTTTACATAAATAAGATTAAGTAGCACCTAGGTTTTTAGCAAAGATTATGACTAACCATGTCGACAATAACTCTTAAAAATTATATTAACTCGTATCAATGGCATCAGCAACTAGCGAGCAATAATAAAGCATCTCAAATGACAACACTTTGTCAAAACAATCATGATATAATATGACAATAGTGGTATCTCGCTAGCCCTTTCTGAGACCGCAAAATATAAATGCAGAGCACCTCCAAAGTTCAAGCAGCGACTAAACATTGTAATTCATGATAGAAAAGATCCAGTTATGATGCATCCAACATTAGCTACACACAATGCATGAGGATGACAATAGTGCTCTAAGATCTGGCGCTTATTTGAGAAGGTGATGACACAACATAAAAGTAAATAGATAGTCCCTTCACAGAGGGAAGCAGTGATTTGCAGTGGTGCCAGAGCTCATATTTTAAAACAGAGATAAATGAAATTTTGATAAATGCACTCTTCCTGTTTACTTCGTGATCATTGATTATCGATATCTTCCATGCTAAACACATTAGTGGCGGTTCCCAAGCGATAAAAGTAAAGGTTTGCTCCCCCTCCACCAACAAACACACTCCAGGCTAGCCGAATCCACGGGTACCGTCCATACCAACATCAGTCCTGCGGAAGTTTTGTTTAATTATTTGCAATTTTTGAATTCGGGACTGGGAATCCCTATTACCGCCCCTCTCGTGCAAGGACAAGTGAATAAACACTCGTCATGAGAATAACATGCTTAGCATCGAAGATATTGACTACCTCATGTCACACTATGAACAATTCAGGCACACAAAAACGGATGTTTATTTGAAGTTTTTAGAGGTGGCACGTGCAAATATACTTAGAACGGCAGGGTAATACCGCATATAGGTAGGTATGGTGGACTCATATGGAATAACTTGGGTTTTAGTATTTTTATGCACAAGCAGTATTCCGGCTTAGTACAGGCGAAGGCTAGCAAATAGGTTGAGAAGCGGCCAGCTAGAGAGCGAAAATGGTCATGAACATGCATTATGCATAAGTAACATTAGATACTAGCATGAGTAGGATATGAACACCATGAACATAAATATCATAGAGGCTATGTAGGTTTTGATTCAACTATATGCATGAACATGTGCCAAGTCAAGCCACTCGAACATTCAGAGGAGGATACCATATCATCATACCACATCACAATCATTTTAGTGCATGTTGACATCCAAGATAATTCATTATCCCCTCCTAGCTACTTAAGCATGGCATGAGAAACTATAATCTCTAATTATCATTGCAAAAATGTTTGATCATAATAGGCTGAATCATGGATACTAGGTTAAACATATTTACAAAAACAAAACAAGTTAAGTTCATACCCGTTTCTCTCTGCCACAGTCAGTTCATCAAATATCGTCATTATTGCCTTTCACTTGCACGACCGAATGATATGAAACTAATAATAGTGCAAGAGTGTCGTGGACTAAGTTGGAATCTGCAAACATTTTATTCAAGAGGAGAAGATAAGGCAATTTGAGCTCTTTGTTAGATCAACAATAATGCATATGAGAGCCACTCAACATTTTCATTGTGGTCTTCTCCTCGGTATGACGCGTGGGACCAGGCGATCCTATCAAATCCCGCAACAGTTGCGCGCAACATACGTGGCGAAAAAGGCGGCGCAGAAATCGAGGCACTACTGTTTATCCGCTCCGCCTGTTTCGGCACGCCCCGTCCCGCGCGCTTCCCCGAAATTTCATATCCCGTGAAATCCGGGATACACTGCAATCAATCGCGCCAAAGATTCTGCACTCCAAGACAACACTCAGCAGATGGTGCTATAAGTTCAGTCGGCAACATTCTGAATGGATCAAGGCAACTGAATCGACGCCGAAGTACCAATGTGAGTTTTCCATCTTGCGGAAAACGCTCGCAAGGTGCAAAGCTCAGAACAAATTCAACTTCAACCTATTTTCCACTCGAACCTTAATCCATTCGGGGGCTACTGATGAGGATAGAGACCTGGGGTAGGGTCATAGGCCTGACCTATACGTCCTACCCAAGGTCACTTGCCTGGAAGATAAGAAGTCCGAGAGGCAACAAGGGACCCCTAGTCAAAGATGTCGAGTGCAATCCACTCGACCAGTCATGTCACTCGGGTGTCCCCCTACCTATTGTCACTCGACCATACAAGGAATCACTTGACCTACCGAAGATCAGAAGTCACTCAGCATTGCAACGGTTAGGCGTTCACTCCGTAGTCTTTAAGGTCATTAATAGCACTTAAGGCTGGCGTTATCAGTAACGCCCCTACTTTATGTACATTAAGCCCCTTGTAATGGAGGATGATTAGGGTCCTGGCGCACTCTATATAAGCCACCCTTCTCCTCTAGGACAAGGGTTCACACCCCCTGTAACATCACACACATATAATCCAGTCAACCGCCTCCGGGCACCAAGACGTAGGGCTATTACTTCTTCGGAGAAGGGCCTGAACTCGTAAATACTGTGTGTACACCTTCACCATAGCTGAGATCTTGCCTCTCCATACCTACCCCCCCTTTCTACTATCAGTCTTAGAACCACGACACTGACCGTGGCGTCAATATTGGACAGCGAGCCGAATGCCAAGAACTGCATCACGCGCAGGCACGAAGTTACTCAACATTTTTTAGCCCAATAAGAAGTAAACAAAGCAAACATATAGGCTCCAGGCACAACCATGGGGAAGGACCTGTGAGATAGAGAGGCCGAGGTCATGGATCATGGCGTCCTGGGTGGGCGAGGAGAAGCCGCAGGTGAAGCCGAACTGGATTGGGTCGGGGTGATGATGAGGTTGCATAGGAGCGCGAAGACGTGGGACTCGCCCAACATCGCCATGGAAGAGGCGCCGACCTACTGGTGCGATGACGACCCAACCATCATGTACCAGCTTCCCGTGTTCTTCAGCAATAGTGGCTTCCGTGTGTTGTTGCCCTCCTGGAAAATCTGGTAGGAGCAGAGAGAGAGAGGGAGGGAGAGAGGGAAAGAGAGAGAGAGAGAGAGAGGCGTCCCTGGAAAAAGCTCGGGTGCGGCGCTGAAGTCAGAGCTTGATGGAGAAGAAGCACATGGATGAAGGAGCTCCTCTATTGCCGTTACGTGGTTGAGGAGAAGGAGGTCCATGGCAGTGTCCCACGGAGGAGGCCCCCCTCAGCCCTCCATCCTTGGCGCGTGGTTATGGAGATGGACCTCCGTCGTGGCCCAGCTCGACGACGGCACCCGGATCTGGAGGCCTCGTTGCTATATTCTTAAATTAGACTGGACAAAGGGGTGGCTAGATCTCAGTCAACTGAGACTTAACCAAGTCTCAGTGAAGTGATAGAACATATAATAAGAAGCAAGAAAAAATAAAAGAAATTTTCGTACTAATATCCACGTATGATCTCAAGAATATAGCAACAACTGAGACTTCATTAAGTCTTAGTTGACTAAGATTTAGCAATCCCGTTGGTAAAATGTAAACCATGTATATATTCACGAACACACATACATAGTCCCGGCATTGCATAGGGGAGACCACACATTTTTATTTTGACAAAGAGGGGGAGTTCACACATACCATCAGATTATTCAAATGATGACAGCTCTACTAATTCTTCATAGCATGAGACCACCGAAGTAGCTGACAAAGCTGCAATAGGGGTCAATGCGGTTCTGCATGGTGCCGGAGCTAGATGTGTCAAAAGAGGCACCGAACATATCATTCTCTTTCACGAGAAGGTTAGCGAGGGCATGAGCAGCCAAGGCTTGCCACTTTGCCAGGATCTGGGCATGGGTATCCTCCTCAACCTTACCTGCGGCACACTGCAATTCTGTGGTGGGTCGTGCCTTCTCCTTGTCACGGCAGGCTCGATAGGTAGGAAGTTCCATTGTTGCCGGAATAATAGTCGCATCCGGCACACATGTAGCCTTGAGCATTGCTACCATTGATAACCCACAAGTATAGTGGATCGCAATAGTTTTCGAGGGTAGAGTATTCAACCCAAATTTATAGATTTGACACAAGGGGAGTCAAACAATATTTGCAAATATTAGCAGCTGAGTTGTCAATTCAACCGCACCTGGAGATTAATTATCTGCAACAATATGATTAGTAGCACACTAATAGGATAGTTTTGATAACAATGGTAACAGTAACAGTAACGGTAACAGTGATAGCAATGATTTTGTAGCAAGTGTAACAACAGCAATAGCAATAGTAACCTAGCAAGAACAATATGTGAAAAACTCATAGGCATTGAATCGGTGAATTTGTTGGATGATATTCATCATATAACAGTCATAACCTAGGGTGATACGACACTAGCTCCAGTTCATAAATATTATGTAGGCATGTATTCCGTAAATAGTCACACGTGCTTATGGAAAGAACTTGCATGATATCTTTTGTCCTACCCTCCCATGGCAGCGAGGTCCATAAGGAAACTAAGGGACATTAAGGCCTCCTTTTAATAGAGAACCGGAACAAAGCATTAGCACTTAGTGAATACATGAACCCCTCAAATTATGGTCATCACCGGAAAGTATCCCGACTATTGTCACTCCGGGGTTTGCGGATCATAACACGTAATAGGTGACTATAACTTGCAAGATCAGATCTAGAACATAGATATAATGGTGATAACATAAACGGTTCAGATCTGAAATCATGGCACTCCGGGCCCAAGGTGACAAGCATTAGGCATGGCAAAGTCATAGCAACATCAATCTCAGAACATAATGGATACTAGGGATCATGCCCTAACAAAACTAACTCAATTACATGATGAATCTCATCCAGCTCCCTCACCGACCAGCGAGCCTACGAAGGAATTACACACTCCCTGGGGGGAGCATCATGGAATTGGCGATGGAGAAGGGTTGGTGATGACGAAGATTAAAGATTCCCCTCTTCGGAGCCCCAAACGGGCTCCAGATCTGGCCTCCCGATGAAGAACAGGAGGCGGCGGTGGCTCCATCTCGTGAAACGCGATAATTCTTCCCTTCTAATTTTTCTCTCTGAAAATAGGATTTTATAGCGTCAGAGATAGGGTCAGCGGGGCCACTAGGTAGGCACAACCCACCTGGCGCCCCAGGAGGGGGGCGCGCCCTGGTGGGTTGTGCTCACCCAGGGCCCCCCTCCCCTCCGGTGGTTCTTGTCTCCAGTATTTTTCTTTTATTTCATAAAAAATCTCCAGAAAGTTTCGCTCCATTCTGAGAACTTTTATTTCTGCACAAAAACAACACCATGATAGTTCTGCTGAAAACAGCGTCAGTCCGGGTTAGCTTCATTCAAATTATGCAAATTAGAGTCCAAAACAAGAGTGAAAGTGTTAGGAAAAGTAGATACGACGGAGACGTATCAACTCCCCCAAGCTTAAACCTTTGCTTGTCCTCAAGGAATTCAGTTGATAAACTGAAAGTGAAAAAGAAAAACTTTTACGAACTATTTTGCTCTTGTTTACATAAATAAGATTAAGTAGCACCTAGGTTTTTAGCAAAGATTATGACTAACCATGTCGACAATAACTCTTAAAAATTATATTAACTCGTATCAATGGCATCAGCAACTAGCGAGCAATAATAAAGCATCTCAAATGACAACACTTTGTCAAAACAATCATGATATAATATGACAATAGTGGTATCTCGCTAGCCCTTTCTGAGACCGCAAAATATAAATGCAGAGCACCTCCAAAGTTCAAGCAGCGACTAAACATTGTAATTCATGATAGAAAAGATCCAGTTATGATGCATCCAACATTAGCTACACACAATGCATGAGGATGACAATAGTGCTCTAAGATCTGGCGCTTATTTGAGAAGGTGATGACACAACATAAAAGTAAATAGATAGTCCCTTCACAGAGGGAAGCAGTGATTTGCAGTGGTGCCAGAGCTCATATTTTAAAACAGAGATAAATGAAATTTTGATAAATGCACTCTTCCTGTTTACTTCGTGATCATTGATTATCGATATCTTCCATGCTAAACACATTAGTGGCGGTTCCCAAGCGATAAAAGTAAAGGTTTACTCCCCCTCCACCAACAAACACACTCCAGGCTAGCCGAATCCACGGGTACCGTCCATACCAACATCAGTCCTGCGGAAGTTTTGTTTAATTATTTGCAATTTTTGAATTCGGGACTGGGAATCCCTATTACCGCCCCTCTCGTGCAAGGACAAGTGAATAAACACTCGTCATGAGAATAACATGCTTAGCATCGAAGATATTGACTACCTCATGTCACACTATGAACAATTCAGGCACACAAAAACGGATGTTTATTTGAAGTTTTTAGAGGTGGCACGTGCAAATATACTTAGAACGGCAGGGTAATACCGCATATAGGTAGGTATGGTGGACTCATATGGAATAACTTGGGTTTTAGTATTTTTATGCACAAGCAATATTCCGGCTTAGTACAGGCGAAGGCTAGCAAATAGGTTGAGAAGCGGCCAGCTAGAGAGCGAAAATGGTCATGAACATGCATTATGCATAAGTAACATTAGATACTAGCATGAGTAGGATATGAACACCATGAACATAAATATCATAGAGGCTATGTAGGTTTTGATTCAACTATATGCACGAACATGTGCCAAGTCAAGCCACTCGAACATTCAGAGGAGGATACCATATCATCATACCACATCACAATCATTTTAGTGCATGTTGACATCCAAGATAATTCATTATCCCCTCCTAGCTACTTAAGCATGGCATGAGAAACTATAATCTCTAATTATCATTGCAAAAATGTTTGATCATAATAGGCTGAATCATGGATACTAGGTTAAACATATTTACAAAAACAAAACAAGTTAAGTTCATACCCGTTTCTCTCTGCCACAGTCAGTTCATCAAATATCGTCATTATTGCCTTTCACTTGCACGACCGAATGATATGAAACTAATAATAGTGCAAGAGTGTCGTGGACTAAGTTGGAATCTGCAAACATTTTATTCAAGAGGAGAAGATAAGGCAATTTGAGCTCTTTGTTAGATCAACAATAATGCATATGAGAGCCACTCAACATTTTCATTGTGGTCTTCTCCTCGGTATGACTCGATAAAAGGAAAAGAATTTCAGAGAAACACACTACAATATTTTTGGAGTTTTTAGTTTTTCTTGAGCAAAGCAAATTAAAGAGAAAAACAAAAACGAGAAAAACTATTTACACGGGAAAGCTCCCAACAAGCAAAAGAAGAACAAGCAAAGGAAGAACAAGCAAAAGAAGATCAAAGCAAACTAAAATAAAAAGAAGAACCGAAAAGAAGCAAGAAATATATTTTTTGATTTTCTTAAAGTTTTTTCAATATACAAGCAGAAAGCGAGAAAATGAATCTAGCATGGATAATACAATGAAAAAGTGTGAACACCGACAACTGGAATGAAATGTGTGAACATGAATGTAAAGTCGGTGGGCATACATACTCCCCCAATCTTAGGCTTTTGGCCTAGCTTGGCAATCACTAATTGTAGTAAACATCTGGTCCCACCATCTCGAAGTGCTGTGGAGCGGGCACCTGAGCGTCCCACTCCTGAGGCTCCTCCTCAGCCGCTGTCTGGGCATTCTGGTAGGCAATGATGTCATTTGGCATGATCTCGTATCCGCCCCTGGCAATAGAATCAAACAAGGCAGGTGCAGGCAACGAAATAATATCACGGGTAACCACACTAAAAACTAAGTTATAAGGAATATGAATAGTGGTGTTCTCGCCATCAATAAATGATGATCCTCCATAGCCTGATGATCTAAGTAAACCTTAGACAAACGATAATCATGTTGACGTATCTGAACATTAAAATGACTCACTAAGCGAGTAGCATAAGTACCACCATGAATCTTGCCCTTGGTCATGTTAAGGTGCACACAACATACAATAATATCCCCTAGGCTAAAAGTGTTATCGCCGTGTAGTGCACGACGTAAGATAGCGAAATCGGGGGCACTAAGTGAACCAACCTTCTCTCTAGCAAGTAAACACTTCGCGATAAATAGAGCAAAATAGTGCACAAAAGGAAAATGCAAGCTAGTGGCTATGACACTCGAAACCCCTCTCTCATCTCCCACTGACAATGTACGATAAAAACCCTCAAACTCTGCAGGCCTAGGCTCCATTATTTCCTCGTCAGAAGGGATCAAGCAAATGTCACAAAATTCAGTAAGTGGTATCTGACGTGTTTCAGCATATAAATTAAACTGCACCTCAGGAGGGTTATTCCTACTCGGAAAATGAAAACTTTGCACAAAGGATTTTTTTTTGGGAAAATTGCACAAAGGAATTTGTAAGGAGATGGTATTATTCACACTCAGCTGCGATGAAGTCGGTGAGACCAACATTAGCAGCAAATTGTGTGAACTCTTGACGGATCCCTTCTTCGTCCATGAAGGGATTGTGCGGCCATTCGCACGGTCGCACCTCCGCCATTCTCCGAATGCGGAGATCATTGTCCGATGACTCCCCAGTTACTCCCTTTGAGTTCTTCTTGGAAGCAAACTTCCTAAAGAAACTCATCTTCTTCCTATAAATAAAATTCTGAAATTTTTAGTCCACAAAATTTTTGATAACAAAACTTTGCAAGATTGATAGCAACTATTCACAGATATGTATAGAGACCATATTAAGCATTCAAACTACTTAGAACTCTAAGAATTCAACATGCAAGCTCATCTACAGTAGAACCAAGAGTAGCTAATTATTTAAAGTATAATCCACTAAAGCAAAAACTAATTGGACCAATGGAGGAGTCACATACAAAGTATCAGTCCCCCAAAACAGTTTCGAAAACGGAGCTTCGATCAAAGAGACCGAAATCCACATGTTTGAGAGCAAGAACACGAGAGAGAGAGAGAGAGAGAGAGAGCAATGGTGATTTTTTCTGGAGGTAGGTGATGACATGGGCTAAAGAGATAAGTGAGAGGGGCTTGTGGGGACCACAACCCACCAGGGCGCGCCTAGGGTTGCTGCCGCACCCAGGCAGGTTGTGTCCACCTGGTGCACCCCCTCTGATCTTATTTGCACCAGAAATTCTTAAACATTCAAAAAAAATCGTATTAAATTTTTAGGGCATTTTGAGAACTTTTATTTTGGGTCATTTCATTTATTGCATAAGAAATTCAGAAAACAGACAAAACATGGCACTTATTTTATTTAACTAAAAAGAACATGAAATAAAATTTAGGGACAGAAGGTGGTGCTTACTAAATTCACCAACTTCATACCTCTCAAAAATGATCCATTAATAAGGTTGATCAAGTCTTATTAACAACCAATTTCGATTAGCACGAAACCGAAGAACTTTCGTAAAACACTAAGTTACCTCAACAGGGATATGCATATTCCCCACAATAAGAATTTCATATTTCTTTTTGGTAGTAGGTAGAGGTAGATGAAAACTTCCAATAGTGAGTGTCGGAGATTTTTCAATAACATTGATACCATTCACTTGGAATTGTTTCTTCAAAAAGTGCATCTTATGCTCATTACCACTGATATGAAAAGTGATCTTGCTTTTAGTGCAATCAATAACAACCCCTGCAGTATTCAAGAAGGGTCTACCAAGGATAATCGACATATTGTCGTCCTCGGGCATCTCAAGTATAACAAAGTCAGTTAAGATAGTAACATTTGCAACAACAATGCCACATCCTCACAAATACCGATAGGTATGGCAGTTGATTTGTCAGCCATTTGCAAAGATATTTCAGTAGGTGTGAGTTCATTCAAGTCAAGTATTTTATATAAGGAGAAAGGCATAACAAACACCGGCTCCTAAATCACACAAAGCAGTTTTGACATAATTTCTTTTAATGGAGCAAGGTATAGTTGGTATTCCTGGATCTCCAGGTTTTTTAGGCACTCCATCCTTAAAAGAATAATTAGCAAGCATGGTAGAGATTTCAGCTTTTGGTATTTTTCTTTTATTAGAGATGATGTCTTTCATGTATTTTGCATAAGGGGACATCTTTAAAATATCAGTCAAATGAGTGCACAAAAAGATTGGCCTAAGCATTTCAGCAAAGCATTCAAATTCTTCATCATCCTTTTTCTTAGTTGATTTAGGTGGAAAGGGCATGGGTTTTTGAACCCATTGCTCTCTTTCTTTTCCATGTTTTCTAGCAACAAAGTCTCTTTTCTCATATCTTTTATTTTTGGGTTGTGGGTTATCAAGATCAACAGCTGGTTCTATCTCAACATCATTATCTGGCTCTTTATCATTGTCTAGTTGAGTATCTCCATGAACATTATTATTCATTATCACTAGGTGAATGTTCATTACCAGATTGAGTTTCAGCATCAGAGATAGAAACATCATTGTCATTATCAGGAGGTCTTTCTATTTCAGGATCACTAGAGGCATGCAAAGTCATATAATTTTTCCTTTTCTTTTTCCTTTTAGAAGGACTAGGTGCATTAGTGTTAATTCTTTGGGAGTCTTGTTCAACTATTTTAGGATGTCCCTTGGGATAAAGTGGTTCCTGAGTCATTTTACCTCCTCTAGTTGCTACTCTAACAGCAAAGTCATGTATATTATCATTCATTTCATCAAGCAATTCTCTTTGAGATTTAGCAACTTGTTCTAGCTGAGTTTGAACCATAGAGGCATGTTTTCCTACACCTCTAACATCATTGGAGATTCTAAATAACAGGTCACTCAAGCGAGCAATCATATCAGAATTATATTTCAATTGTTTTATAACATTGGCATTGAAGTGATCTTGTTTTCTAATATAGTTGTCAAACTCATAAAGGCATTGGCTAGGATGTTTATTATAAGGGATATCACTTTCATCAAACTTCATTAAAGAATTTACCTCTACCACCTTGGTTGGTGGTGTGTCTCCATGTATCTCTTCAATAGGAGGTAAATTTTTAACATCCTTTGCTTTAATACCATTTTCTTTCATAGATTTCTTTGCCTCTTGCATATCTTCCGGACTGAGATATAAGATACCCCTCTTCTTTGGAGTGGGTTTATGCGGTGGTTCAGGAAGAGTCCAATCAGCTTGTCCAACAGTTCGTTCCCTAAAAACAGAACCAGCACAACTATCTAGGAAGTCCCTCGAAGCATTAGTTAGTCCATTATTAGAAGATATCAAGTATTTCATTTTTCTTAAGAGGATGATCAGGCAAAGCATTAAGCAATTGGATAAGCCTCCCCCAAGCTTGTGGGAGACTCTCTTCTTCAACTTGCGCAAAGTTAAATATTTCCTGTAAGGCAGCTTGTTTCTTATGAGCAGGAAAATAATTTTCAGAGAAGTAATAAATCATATCCTGGGCACTACGCACACAACCAGGAGTAAGAGTATTGTATCATATCTTAGCATCACCCTTTAATGAGAACGGAAATAATTTGAGAATATAATAGTAGCAAATCTTCTCATCATGAGCAAATAGAGTGGCTATATCATTCAACTTAGTAAGGTGTGCCACTACAATTTCAGTTTCATAACCATGGAAAGGATCAGATTCAACCAAAGTAATCAACTCTGGGTCGACAGAGAATTCATAATCATTATCATCAACAAAGATAGGTGAAGTAGCAAACTTAGGATCACATTTCATTCTAGCATTCAAAGATTTTTATTTCAGTTTGCATAATAATTTCTTTAGATCATCTCTATCATTGCAAGCAAGAAAGTCTCTAGTTGTCCCCTCATCCATAACATAACCTTCAGGTACCTTAGGCAATTCATATCTAGGAGAGCTAGGTCTAATAGGTGTTTCAAGATTTTCATTTTCAGTGATTTCTTTCTCTCTAATTCTAGCAATTTGTTCATCAAGAAAATCACCTAGTGGCACGCCATCATCAAGCAAGGAACTAGCGTCATCATGAGTAGCATTCATAGAAGTAGCTTCATCAATAACTTGCGACATATCAGAATTAATAGCATCCGGTGGTGTTGCAAGCTTACTCAAAATAGAAGGTGAATCAAGTGTAGAGCTATATGACAGTTCCTTACCTCCCCTTGTCTTAGAGGAAAAAATCTTAGTCTTGGTATCCTTCAGATTCTTCATAGTGATAGATTGATAATAATCCCAAGTGACTCAACAAATGTAGCTATGCTCCCCGGCAACGGCATCAGAAAAAGTTCTTGATAACCCACAAGTATAGGGGATCGCAACAGTTTTCAAGGGTAGAGTATTCAACCCAAATTTATAGATTCGACACAAGGGGAGCCAAAGGATATTTGCAAGTATTAGCAGCTGAGTTGTCAATTCAACCGCCCTTGGAGATTAATTATCTGCAGCAATATGATTAGTAGCACAGTATTATGATAGTTTTGATAGCAGTTGTAATATTAACAGTAACTGTAACAGTGATAGCAATGATTTTGTAGCAAGTGTAACAGCGACAATAGCAATAGTAACTTAGCAAGAACAATATGTGAAAAACTCGTAGGCGTTGGATCGGTGAGTTTGCTGGATGATATTCATCATATAACAGTCATAACCTAGGGCGATATGGCAGTAGCTCCAGTTCATAAATATAATGTAGGCATGTATATCGTAAATAGTCACACGTGCTTATGGAAAGAATTTGCATGACATCTTTTGTCCTACCCTCCCGTGGCAGCGGGGTCCATAAGTAAACTAAGGGATATTAAGGCCTCCTTTTAATATAGAACCGGGACAAAGCATTAGCACTTTAGAGAGTACATGAACTCCTCAAATTACGGTCTTCACCGGAAAGTATCCTGACTATTGTCACTCTGGGGTTTGCGGATCATAACACGTAATAGGTGACTATAACTTGCAAGATCGGATCTAGAACATAGATATAATGGTGATAACGTAAACGGTTCAGATCTGAAATCATGGCACCCGGGCCCATGGTGACAAGCATTAAGCATGGAAAAGTCATAGCAACATCAATCTCAAAACATAATGAATACTAGGGATCAGGCCTAACAAAACTAACTCGATTACATGATGAATCTCATCCAACTCCCACACCGACCGCGAGCCTACTAAGGAATTACACAGTCCCGGTGGGGAGCATCATGAAATTGACGATGGAGAAGGGTTGGTGATGACGAAGACCGAAGATTCCCCTCTTCGGAGCCCCAAACGGGCTCCAGATCTAGCCTCCGGATGAAGAACAGGAGGCGGCGGTGGCTCCGTCTCGTGAAACGCGATAATTCTTTCTCCCTGATTTTTTTTCTTTGAAAATAGGATTTTATAGCGTTAGAGATAGGTTCAGCGGGCCCACCAGGTGAGCCCAACCCACCTGGGCGTGCTAGGAGGGGGCGCGCCCTGGTGGGTTGTGCTCACCCAGGGCCCCCTCCGGTGGTTCTTTATTCCATAAAAAATTTCTAAAAAGTCTCATTCCATTCCGAGAATTTTTATTTCTGCACAAAAATAACACCATGGTAGTTCTGCTAAAAAATAGCGTCAGTCTGGGTTTGTTTCATTCAAATCATGCAAATTTCCAAAACAAGAGTAAAAGCGTTAGGAAAAGTAGATACGACGGAGACATATCATCCATCGACCTCATTCTCCAAGGCTGGCATCGTGGTGACAAGGACCCTACTCCGACGACCAGCATTGCCGCCAACACCAGGCAGTCGGAACCACCGACTGGTGACCCGCTCATCTGGTTGCGCTGATGGAGCGGACACGCGTCGCGAGCTGCCACTAGAGTTATCCCCACCGCTAGATACCAACCAGAGTGTTGGTGAAGGCGTCGAGCTCGTGGATCCGCAGCTACGAGGCGGAGCTCACGTATCTGCTAAGGAGCGGTAAACCATGACCAGGAGGGCTATCTCCTCGTCGTCCGAGTAGGCTGCGAGGCCCCAATCAATAGATTCGGGTC
This sequence comes from Triticum dicoccoides, assembly GCF_002162155.2. Lineage (NCBI taxonomy): Eukaryota > Viridiplantae > Streptophyta > Magnoliopsida > Poales > Poaceae > Triticum > Triticum dicoccoides. The sequence continues at coordinate 434,306,691 of NC_041385.1, read as the reverse complement.
AGCCGGACTCAGCTTAGCTACTAGCCATGCTGGAGATGATCGGAGATGACCGAAGAGGATAGGAAGGGGCGGAGCACAGTAGACTAGAAGTGGAGTGGAATGAGACAAATATCTTAGGTTTGGTCTGGGGTGAGAATAGGGACTGGATTTTGTGGGGCCAGGATGGGATGATTCAACATGGCGGATGTGTCCGAGAGGCCCCAAATCTGATCCACATGTGGGCTAGGTTTGAGGGGTGCCGGATAGCCCAGGCATATGGGCTGGTTTTTAGGGGCATGGTTGAGTACCATTTTTCAGTCAGGGCAGTGTCTGGACTATTCGCAAG
>NC_041385.1:434300744-434306073 GCF_002162155.2 Triticum dicoccoides | reverse complement strand
GGGTCTAGTTGTAGATGCTCTTAGAGCGATTCTAGTATAGTTGTCGATCAATATAATAACAATCAGTGTGATGATTTTGGTAAAAAAAGAAAAACTCTAAAAGCGTTGCCATTTAACTCTAAAAGGGGGGCCCACCAGTGAGCCACAAGCTCTAGGGCGCACCATGTGAGCTTGTGGGCCCACCAGCAGGCCTCCGTGGCCCTCCTTCTCCTATATGTAACCATTTGCCCTGGAATAATAAGAAGACATTTGAGAGAAGCGTCGCCATCTCGATGTGGAACGGGGCATGAACATTTTTGCTCTCCTGCGGAGCGATTCCGCCGGGATACTTCCAAAGAGAGATGGAAAAAATATATGAAGAAAACACCTAGTTTTTGTTTTCCTGCAGTCTTCAAGCGACATCTCTACTTACAAAGAAGATTTTGACAGGGCTCGCAGGTGCACACCGCAGTGCTAGTAGTTCCAGAGTGGGGAGCTATAGATATAGTTAGCCGTGGCGTTGGTGTCACATTCAGATTTCGCCATCCCACCAGATAGTACAAGAGAGACGGATGTCACTCTATCTAGCTGCAAAGTTATAAGAACCATCATACCCACCCACAGAAGGACCATAATACTCACTATGCTAGTACTTGGCCAGCACGTGGTTGTAAGATCGGGCTGATTGGTGCCTACTACCATTGTTTTCATTTTTCATTTTTGAATACTGGTTACTATTACCTCCATCCCAAGTTACTTGTCTTAGGTACGTTTTCGATACATCAGTGTGTGGACAAATCTAAGACAAGTAATTTGGGATGGGAGTATAATTGATAGATGCTGAGTTGGGCGCTAGAGCAACGATCTCTGGCCTCGTGCCTCTCTTATTAGTAGTACTAGCTTTTAGATGTCCTGAAGATTAGCTCAAAAGATAGGTAAATTATTTTCGATCTTTTCAGTTCTTCACTAACCTTTGATTTTTGTGATAACCTTTGCTTTTGTGTTACGTCTCGTCGGATTAATCCTTCAAAGCCGGTCGATCTCGTAGTACAGAGGTACTACGCGGGAACTTGATAGTCGGTCGTGAGTTCAAATCATGAAACAACAAAACGTTGTAGGCCATTGGGTAGAGTTCATCAAGAACGCGGTAGGCACACTGGCAGAGACATCGCATGCAACGCCGGGCCGGCTGGCCGGGACTGAACCCACGCGGGCCGTGCATGCATGCACGACGTGGTCCGGCGAGACGTGGTGCCGCGAAGGAAACACGCAGAAAAAGCTGCGGGCGATTTGTCGTCGCCCAAGATCTCGCGTCACATGCATGGCCGGTTTTCTTTTGCCGTCCGTCCGATTGTGCTACAGCTAGGATCTCACAGGCCCACGCCCGAGTTGTCGCCGTCACATCTCGCGGTCTTCTCTTTCTGGCGCGCGATCGATCCCTACCGTCACGAAGCCATGAGTGCGTCGTTTTACACCATGCAGCCTGCGGCCTAATCGAATTGTGCACAACAGAAACTGAAGCAACTTCATGCATGTGTCTCGAATTGTGCACCCTGCCCTATCGCACCGCCGTCTCCGAGCATGTGTCTCGCGTTGCAAGCAACTTCATGCAGGTGTCTCGCGTTCATGGACCATGGCATGCGCACTGTCAATCCAAATAACGACTGCACCGCCGTCAGGCTTCGACCATAAATTTGCTTTCGTATCGGTCTGCAGACAGGGAGACCAATCCACGAACACAAATGCGAAAAAATGACATCCAATCCTAACTGTATACATCCGGTCAACAATTCAAACCAACCTCACGAAATTTGATTAAACCGGACAGATTTCATTAACGTTCGGATATAATTTACTTAAAAGGTCGACATTTTGACCGTTTCACTAAAAAAACTAAAAAAAAAATCTAAACACTATACCGGACGATTACTTCGTACGCGTGGGCACCCTGCCCTGCCGCACCGCCGTCTTCGTCGGTGTCGTCGTCGTCATTGTCGTGGTCCCTTTAGCGGCGGAACAGCCCGAAGGGCCGCGGCAGCCTTGTCCGGCGACTGCCAGCCGCTCGCGGAGGAGCCGCTCCACCTCCTGATGCGTCGTGCGGAGTGCCGCCGCGGCCACTGCCAACGTGGCCTTCGGAGCCTAGCGGCGGCCTTGCCGCGACCGGCGTTGGCAGGGCAGTCGCTAAGCGCCAACTCCTCGCCGATCTTGACGAGCCCACCGTCAAGGCGGCGGTGACGCCTGGCGGTTGTCTCCGCGGTGGTCACAGAGCGGTCGAGCGCCCACGCGGCGGCGAGGTCTGGGTCGTTGCGGACCCAATCCGGCGCCATGTTGCTCTTGGCGAAACACAGAGCGGGGACTATAGCATTGCGCCGGTCGTCCCGTTCCTGCTGCCGAGCCGCACGCTCTACCTCGGACACAACAAGCCTTGAGCCCGAGGGACCATCGAGGTAGTGGAGGAGGCGGCCCCGCACCTTCTTGATCACGGGCGGCAGCTCCTCCTTGAGGCTGAGGCGATGGCAGCAAGAACGGCGCGTCGACGCGACCGTACCTGCTGCATGGCAGGGACGTAGGCTCCTCCTTGAGCCAGCGCCTGATCTGTACGCCGCGGTGGTGCGGGGGCGAGGCAGGCTCCTCCTTCACGCGGCGTACGATTTGGACGTCGCGGTTATGCCGGGGCGAGACCGGCTCTTCCTTAACGGGCAGGAGCGTGGAGGCCGGCTCGGGCTTCACGCGGTGGCGTGGCGGGGATGGCGGCTCCTCTTTCACGCGCGTCGGCAACGGCAACGACGACCCCATTTAATGGATCAAGTGCTCCGTCATTATTTCTGACAGACGGAATCTTTGTCCGTCAGAGCAGCCTCCATGAGGAGTCAGAGCGGCTGCTGCAGCTACGGCGCCAGCGCCTGGGCCTCCTCGTCACCACAGGAGATGACGATCTCCTCCTTGGCGGAGGAGCCGTCCGCCATGGACACCGACGGGCCCGAAGAGCGTCTGCGGTGGCGCCAAGAACCGTCGAAGGAGGAGCTTCCGCCTACTCCGCCTGGCGGCGCAGAGCACCACGACTTTGACATCGCCTGAGCTTGGGTCAAAGAGGAGGAGGGAGGGGCTCGGGCACGAAGACGGGGGAGCGAAGGGGGATGCAACTATGTCCATCGTCGACGCATGGTTTAAATAGTTGGGGCAAGGCCCAAGCGAATGGGTCGTCCGCTTCAATGCGGCGCAGCGGCCGGAGTTGGTTCCTTGGAACCTGCGTCGGTCAGCGTCGCCCTCCCTCCCTCCGGTCACATTGCGACATCAATGTCGGCCGCTGCGTGCTCGAGCCAAAATGAATGCGTAGCGCTAATCGGCGCGTGCATCGGCACGAAAGCATGGGAGCGGCGGGTGGGGTTTGGGTGGGCTAGGGCGGTCAGAACCGGTCTTGGGAGCGGTCCAGAATCCCGTAAAGCCTCAAGTTTGTCCTCGATTTATGAGAGAACTCGTGTCCGGACCGTCCTGCGGACCGATACAAGACCGCGTCGGATGGCTTCCGTGGTCCGAACATATACAATTGGGATGGTCACGGAAGATTTACGGATCCGTCTTAAAAGTTCCCTAACGATGCAATACAATTATAAAACAAAACAACCCTGACGGCGGTGATGTGTGTGCGCCAAATTGCTTCACAAATGACACGGTCTGCACGGTCTGGGAACGATATGCTATGCACGCATCAGCTAACAAAAAACAAATTGCCTCATACGTGTACGCACGCTGTTGGCGCTGCCACGTGGGATCGTGTGTATAGTAGCGCCTGTGTCTGTCGGGCTTGTGCATTTTAAATTTTGATTACAAGTGAAAAAAGTTTGAAATAAATCTTACACTTATAGATAAAAGTTAAATCGAACTCTAAATTTACAAACCCTGAAATCGGCACTTCAAATTTTTTATCTCCGTCTATTTTAAACCTTGACAGTTTTTAGCTGGTGTTCGCTGATGTGGCAAGGGCTGGCCCATTAATGCAGTAGCTTACGCTTCCTCTGCTATGTTTTTTCTTTGTTTTTTTCGTTTTTGTTTTCTTTTCTTCCTTTGGTATTTCTTTCTTTTTTCATTGGTTTTGTTTCGCCTTTTTCTTCTTTGTAATAGTTTCTCATTGGTTCTTCAGTTTTTCATTCTTTTGTTTTGCTTTACTTTTTGTTTCTATGCCGGTTTTAACCAGTTTTCTTTATTACACATGTCTAATTTTTCTTAGGACACAATGTGAATTTTTTACACACACATGAAATACATTCGCGCACACTTTTGACATTTTTCAAATACATCGTCCGCATTTTTTAAAATTACCTGTTTTCAACACTTTTCTAAATGCGCGATAACATTTTGCCAAATACACATTTTACAATTTTGAAAAATAAATGAATAATTTTCACATTGTTTAAATATTTTTATAATTGTACACACTTTTTCAAAAAAATGTCACATATATTCTTTTATTGGTATGGCACATTTTTTAAAATTATGCAAACATTGTTTTAACATTGTATACCTTTTTTTAAATGTCACAAACACATTTTTTGAAACTCGTGAATATTTTGGAAATGTTACAGTTTTTAATCACACGAATATGTTTTGACATTGTATAAACATTTTTTTAAATGCCATGTACATTTTACGTGCCACATCGATAAACCCTGTTTGGTGTGCCACATCGATAAACCCTGTTTGAGAACCCTCTCAAGGTTCAAAATAGACTGGAATCAGAGAGTTTGGTGTGCTGATTCAAGGGATTGGAAGTTCAGGGCTTGATTTAGCTTTCGTCTACGAGTTCATGGTTTATTTTGGATTTTCCCCCCTACAAAATTATACCCAGTCACTTTGGCGTAACGTGGTTACTAGACGACCGAATCCACACATACAGAAGAGAAGTTTTACGGGAGTACCGATGGAGAAAAGGGATCGATAAAACTCTTGTCCGCACACCATCATGGTTTTACAGAGATTGGCATGCGAGGCTCAAGCTTATCTACACAATAAAAATCCTGTGACATTGATCCTAACATATGCTTCCCATAGCTGTGCTTCCAAAAAGTAAAAAAAAAACACAACTGTGCTTTTCAGAAAGTGAAAGCACATGTGTGCTTCCCATAAAGTAAAGAAATACCGGTGTGCTTCCCAAAAAAGTGAAAAACACAAATGTGCTTTCGGTTTCTATTTTTTTCAGCTTTATTTTTTCCTTTTTATGGTTTTTGTTTTTTTTCTGGTTTTCATTTTTTATTTTTCATTTTCATTGTATCCTCTTTTTTTCTATTTTTTTTGTCCAAACTTTTAACATGTGATATAGTTACCAAGATCTCAATGAAAGAAACATGATGGA
>NC_041385.1:434294661-434300576 GCF_002162155.2 Triticum dicoccoides | reverse complement strand
ACAGGTAAAACATTAGAAAAACGTATGAAAAAAAAAACACAAAACTCCCGTATTGCGACAAGTGTCATGCATGCAGTGTGTTACTTATCATCACCAAATGAGAGTGATCTTTGCAAAGGGTACCATAACTAGTTTTTTTTTGGAGAATGATACACTTAACTAGTGATTTCGATGAAAAAGAGAAGCGACAAGATTGCCGGCAGGTCGACCTAGCCGTTAAGAAGGAAAGAAAAAGGGCTTACTGGGCAGACCCATGTGAGCTCGCACAGGCGACGCGAACGCTATATGCTGCTGAAAGCGGTATATTGGATTTGCGCATGCTGTGCACACAGCATGTCACAATTTTGTTCTCGATCGTCCTAGCCAGCGGCCCACCGAAGGCCCCGGACGCAACCCACCAAAACTAGGGCTTTGCACAGGGTTTAGCGGCGATCTCTCCCCCTCTTCCTCTCGTCGACGCGCATCCATGGCGGCCGCCACCTCCTCCTCCCTCCTCGGCCGCCGCTTCCTCCTCTCCCGCCGCTTCGTCTCTTCTCCTTTCCGCCCCTTGTCCTCCACCGCGCCCCCGTCCTCACACTCGGCCGCGGTATCCGATGCCGAGCCGGACCCTGAGCCACCCGCCGATCAGGGTAATCAGTACCGGAGCCAGCCGAGGCCTCCCAACACGACCCGCACCCTCGAGAATGGCCTGGACCACGGCATCTACAAGGTTTTATGGAACCCTTGGTTCTCTTCTCCGTTTGGGCCTGTTTTGGTGAGAGCCGAAATGTGATGTGCGCTTTTTGTTTTGGTGGATTCGCGAAGGCTATAATGGTGGGAAAGGTGGGTCAAGAGCCTATGCAGAAGCGGCTGCGGAGTGGGAAGACCGTCGTGCTGTTATCGCTGGGCACCGGCGGCATCCGCAACAACCGCCGCCCGTTGGACAACGAGGAGCCGCATCAGTACGCGGAACGCAGCTCCGTGCAGTGGCACCGCGTATGCATCTACCCGGACAGGCTGGGTAGCCTCGCGCTGAAGCATGTCAAGACCGGGTCAGCGCCTTTGCCTTGCCCCGAGCTTTGCGTTGTTTAGATTTTCCTTTTGTTGGATGCAATTTTGACCTGCATCAGTTTAGAGGTAGCGAGATGTTTGAGCGCGTCAGTCTCAGCTTTGCTAACTCGGATCATGCCGCCCAAACCGCTTGCTAATTCAGCTTTGTGAAATACTCGCTCCATTCATAAATATAGGACGTTTTAACTTTTTTGTGAATGAATCGGATGTATATAGACACATTTTAGTGTGTTTGTTCACTCATTTCATTCCGTAGTATGTAGTCCATATTGAAATATCAAAAACATCTTCTATTTGTGAACGGAGGAGTATTATGTAAACAGGCATTCTTAAGTCCTATATTGTCATTTTCAAGCCTATTCATTTGTTCATCCTTCCAACCACTCATTCACCTAGATTGCGAAATCTGAGTACTTGATTCTCTTGGTGAATAATCGAGTATGGACCATTTACCTTTTACTAAGTTCCATTTAGTGGAAGTTAGAGAACACTGTTATTCAGTTCCGGTGGATTGGTTATCTTAGTTGTAGTTGGAAACTGAATATGCGTCCTGTTGGTTGTAGATTTGAATTTGCATATTGGCCAAGTGGCAACATGGTCAGTGTAGTTTGAGCTTTATGCTGCCTCCTTTGTGTTTCTTCTTCCTTCTATTGATTTACTTCAATTATACCTCTAAATGTTGATCAGTTGCAACATTTCAGATCTCTTCTCTATTTGGAAGGAAATATTGAGACAAAGGTGTTCTCCGATCCTATAACTGGGCTCGTTAGACGCATAAGAGAAATAGCTGTTCGAGGAAATGGTATGTTTCTTTATTAGATATCACATAATCAGCTTCTTTTTTGTTCATACCTCTGTTATTTGTTTTCAGCCTTGTCTCAGAACCTTAAGTTTTTACGTTATAGGAAAAATCTTCAGTTTTAAATTTTACTCGGGGAAACTTGTTAAATATTATAGGCTAAATGCCACCATTAGTAATTTTGTTATTTTTCTAAATGTTTCTTGTTACAAACTTTGCTTTAAGGGCAGCATATTGAATAATCATTGTTCAGTTATTCAGGATAACGGCTAGCTGCTGATTCCATTTCCTTCCCCCACTTTTGTTCTGAACAAAAAGATTTGTCATCTCATCCTATGTTAATGTAACCACATACAGTGCTGTAGTGAAGAAAAAACATAGCAAAGACATTTCTGAAGCCCCACGAATGAAATCTCTTGTAATCGAAATGTTTTCTGCATTCCTGCTATCTGTGTTTGGTATCATCTTCAGGCTGATTCACAACTGCGCAAGCAGAGTACTACTAGCTGCTCTGCCACAAACCTATATAACAGCCATCTTCAGTTCATGGGGCATCTCCTCCTTAACCCGTACTTCCCAATGTTTCAAACGGACTTATGAGGCTGTTGCGAACTGTGCTCTACATGTAATGTGTTGTTGTCTAAACACTTAATGTGTTCAGGAGTCTAGATTGTACACTGAAATACCAACTGCATAAGCACTTGCATATTGTGTAGGAGTTTGAATCTTAATCTTCTACATTTTCACTTCAGATCACATTTTCTTCTGCATTTTAACATAAAAAAGTACTACTTGATTGTAATTTGTTTTTCGTCAATCAAAACATCAAGTCATTGCTAAATAGAGCTGTATTGATTTCGTCTCTTGAACTACTAATTGTAGCATGATAAAACTCTGTTGTTTGTGATTTTCCATGCCAAAGCTTAGACTCCGCTTGTGTTTTTTCCATACATTATTGGGTTAGGCTCTAACCTACTCCCTCCGCCCCGAATTACTTGTCGCGGTTCAGGACGGAGGGAGTATGTTACTACTGCAGGGTTCTAACTATTTACCCATGTGACAACATAATTATTTTATTCAGAACAACTCTTGATCTAGTCCACTCTAAAATCATCAAAACACCATTTAATACTTTCAGATTAAGAACAACTAACCATATAAATGTTCCATAGCCGGCTTCAGCGTTGTCCCTTAATTTACTCACTAGCAAAAGGGCCCGTGCGTTGCAACGGGAGAAAAAAATTCATAATTTCAAATGGTCATGATCACATTTCGTTGCATCACCGAGATACAATATCTCTCTCAATTTCTCGAAATCATGAACATTTTGAAATTATGAACAATTTGTTAAACTCATGCACATATTTGAAATCGCAAACAACATACTATTACAAATTTCTGAACATTTTCTACAATCAAGAACATTTTTTCAATTTATGAATATTTTTTGCTATTTACAAACATTTTTTAAAAATTGTGAACATTTTTAAGCAATTTTCCTGAACTGGCAAACATTCTATAATCGATGAAAATATTTAGAAATTGGGTGGAATAGTTATTGAATTTGACGAACTTTTTTTGATTTAGCGAACATTTTTGGAAATGCCCGTGCCTTGCAACGGAAAAAAACTATCAAGTTATACATGTGTGATAGATATAAAAAAGTATGAATCAAATTCACAAAGTATATACAAATCATGTCATGATGCGATAAGACACTTTTAAAATGTAATTTCAAAAATGAACAATATGATGCTCATCAAGACTTGATTTTTTAAGGCGTCACAACAAAATATTTTGTGGTTGAGCAAACTGCATTGACGGACCCTGCCTGAGCTATACTGATAAATAAAGTGTCTCGTCTGGACTTAGCGTAGCGGTGTTTACCATAACCACTATTGTGATATAAAAATAAGCATAACTGTGTATGGAAGCAAAATAGACATTTAGTCATTTTAATATAGCTTACAAAAACAAACCCTTAGAAAGTTATGTCAATTTTGTTGGGTTCAGCGTTGTACAAAACACGGAAACCCTTTTTTACCCAACGCGAAGGACTAAATAAAATCATAAAACGAGCTATATAGATCTCCTAATAAAACCTTTATGGAACCTACAATTAGTTTTGTTCATTATTTACGGTGTGTTTTAATTTTTGTGAACATTTTCTAAAAGCTGATGGACATGATTTTTAAATTCCTGAATATGCTTTGAATATTGGCTCATTTAAAAAAATCATGAACATTTTTTATTTCATGAAATCATTAGAAATCGTGATTTGTTTATAATTTGTGAGCAATTTTTTAAGTCGTGAACATTTTTTGATTTTTAGTATATTTTTTAAATTCACAAACAGTTTACCATTTTCCTACTTTTTTTCAGAACTCGCAATTGTTTGATATTTTGGAAATCCGAAATTAATTTTGAGATAAAAAACCAAAACAGAAATAAAAAAGTAAAAAGAAATAAAAAATAGGGGGCGCCATCAATCCGAAATTTATTTTTAGGGAAAAAACAAAATAGAAATAAAAAAAGATACAGAAAACAGGGGGCGCCACGACCCGCACATGGGCTGGCCCATTACTGCGCTTGGTAAAAAGAAAGAGAAAAAGCGTGAGAACCAGGGATCGAACCCTGGTCTCCTGTGTGGAGCATCGTTGCTTCAGCCATCGCGCTGCTCATGCATTGGTGCTATTATATCGTATCCACCTTTAATAACAGAACCCTGGAGCGATATTAGAAATTAAAAACGAATCGTTTTTGCCACTTACGGGTGGCATTGGTGGGTAATTATTGCCAACTTCGAGGGTTGTTTTTATGACGTACCACCAGAAGCGATGCGTGGTTTATTAGTAGGTAAAGATTTTGGTTCGTGACAAAGTTAGTATACCAATTGTCTCATTAATGATGTCCTCGTGTCCCTTGTAGTCACATTGATAAGCTGATTTTCTGTGCTGGTTTTTTTATGCTCAGTTTCAACATATGAATTAAAAGTTGCATGGCATTTGGAATTATGTTAAGCATTGCGATTTGTGCTCAGTTTCAACGTACGAATTAAAGTTACATGGCATTTGGAATTATGTTCAGCTTTGCGACTGTGTTTAGGTTTTGGTAGAATATGATAAAAGTTGTTTCTTACGAACAGGTCGGCTTCTGTTTCTTGGTAACGATGGCAATGGCCCCAAGATAGGTGAAGTGAAGGGCGTTGGGTACTTCTGAAAGTGAGGTCCAACAAAATCCATCTGAGAACTGAGACTGAGGTACTGCACGTGTGCTACACTTTGGAGTATTGTCAACATCTTAGCATTGGACAAATAATGGTATGTTGTTGCCGCAGTTTGTTAGTTTCCCCTTGCCTAGTCACATTCCTGTCTTCATTAAGCTTTCGACGCCATTGTAGATGCCATGTAATTGACAAGTGTCCGACTTGTACGCTTTAACTCTGGTTGGAGTACAATGCATGCTCTTATGGAGAGAATTTAATCTCACTATGTACTTTTTACAGTTACTTTCTCGCTGTGTTTCTCCCTTTTTTGGCCACAGATGTTGCTGGGTACTTCAGGATTAAGCTAGTGCGATAGCAATAAGATTGAAAATATACATTAGGACGAATAATTCAGGCTGCTAATCCCTCCATCCATAAATATACTCCCTCTGTCCTCAAATAAGTATAGAAATTTTAAGACGAATTATGGATTAGAGTAGAAAATGCATTCGAAAGGTGCAAGCTACTATCTCTCTCCTCTTTAATTTCCCCCATCTTCAATGAGCTAAGAGCAACTCTAGCAGACCCCGCAAAACGCCCCGGCCCGCAAAATAACCGCCAAATTGCGGGTTGGGGCCAAAAAATCTGCACGAGCAGACCCCGCAAAACGCTTCGGCCCGCAAAAAAATTTGCGGGGCGCGGCAAATCTTCTCCCTCAACCTCCATCTTCATGGGCTGGGAGGTCGACCCGAGCTCAACCCCCATCCGACGCGAGATTTGGCGGGAGCGACATTTTCGCGCCCCCTTTCCCGCTCCCCGCACCCTCCGTCACCATTGCCCCCCCCCCCTCCGAAAGCTCCG
>NC_041385.1:434230621-434294389 GCF_002162155.2 Triticum dicoccoides | reverse complement strand
GGACGACCCCATGCTGTCCCCCGTCACCGTCGAGGTCGCGCATGCCCCTTTCCCTCGGGCTGATCTCTCCGCCGGCCATGTAGGCCCCGCCGGCGTCGCCCAAGCACACGCCACGCCTGCCCGCAAGCGGCAGGGCAACGTGCTTGTGCAGGGTGGGAATCCGGCTGCCCCCGCCGCGATGGCCCGCGCTCCGGGCGCCAATGCCGCTGTGCGATCCCGACCGGCGACGGAGAAGGCCGACAAGGTCGCGGGCGTAAAGCGGAGGAAGGTTCTGACTTCAAGGAACAAATCTTCTTCAACCTCTCGCTCTATCCCCCCCCCCCCAAGGTGGTGCTTCGGCGATGCCGTTCAACGGTGCCACTCCACCCGCAAGCGAGGTGTTCGACGAAATGGCCGGAAGGTATATCTCTTCGGACTTTGGTGATTCTCCTTCATTTTCGCCATTGTTTTTCGATAGCTCATGACTTGTCATCGTTCGGTATAGCGGTGGTTCGAACAGTGCAACAACCGAGTTCGTGAACTTGTTGGACACGAACGCGGTTGACATTGATCAAGCCCCTTTCGAACCTTTCGACTACAATGAAACGGAGGGGTGCGTGGACGATCATGGTTGTGCGGACGACTTGGCGGAGATCGAAGCGGAATCGTTTGAGAATTCACAAGCAAAAGCTGGGAAAAGCGAAAGATCAAAAACTACACCATCTTGGAAGATCAAGCTTTGATCAAAGCATGGGGTGCGGTGTCTCTTGATGCATGCACGGGTACTAATCAAACCGCTAAGAGATATTGGCAAAGGATCGAAGATCAATACTTCCGCATTATGAAAAACTACCCCAACAAGACTCCACGCACATTTCGGTCACTTCAAGTTCGTTGGGAGAACATCAAGCCTATGTGCAGCCGTTGGGCAGCTTGCTTGGAGCAAGTACGCAATGCACCTCCAAGTGGCACCGTGGAGTCCGACTATGTGAGTTTGCTTTGTCTTTGTTGAAGTTGTGCATCATTATAATGTATCATGAAAAATGATTGCATCACCAAAGATTGCATTGTGTAAGACAAGATTGTTCAACAAAGATACAAGGACATGGAAGCTTTGGAAGGCAGATTCTTCAAATTAGAGCATTGTTGGGAGTTGCTCCAAAAGTGCGAGAAGTGGAAGTTGATCGACAAAGAGTCCCCACCCAAGAGAGGCTCACTTACAAACATGGATGAAGATGAGGATGATGATGGCCCAAGAAATTTGAACAAGCCCGATGGCGACAAGAAGACTAGAGAGAAGATAAAGAGAGAGCAAGAAGTATCGAGCTTGAGGGAGAAGATTAATGCCATGGTGCAATCGAACGAGTTAATGTTGTTGAAGTCGTTGGAGATCAAGAAAGAGTTGGCCGAAAAGAAGGCAAAAGAGAAGCAAGAAAAATGGCAAATGCTCAAGGAAGAGGGGCTGCACAGAGCTGCCATTGAGGAGAGAAAAGTACGCGCCTCTGAAAACAAATCGTGGTCATTGTTGCTCGCCAAAGAGAATAAGATCATGTCAATGAACCGCAATGACATGGACGAGGTCACCAAAACATGGCATGATATGGCAAGGAGAGAGATCTTGAAGAGGAGAATGGTCGCCTCGGCCGGTCCGTCTGCCAGTTCCGGTGATGTTTTCTCTGCTCCACACGGTGGCAATGTGGTTGATTTCGGTGCGGGAGTTGCAACAAGCGACGGAGGTGGCTACGGTGGCTACGGTGGCGCCGATGAAGTTTTAAATGGATTCCATGGTGCCGAGTGAAGATCGACCCCCAAGATGATGCCGGACATGGGCGCATACCTTTGCATGCCCTCTTTTGTGTAATGAACTTCGCTTTTATTCGCGCGCAAACTGTTTATGTCATTTGAATTTGAACTTGTTTGTGAACCCCTATGACAATTTCAGATTTGCAGTTCTTGTGTTTACGGGTCGTTGCGTTGGTGCCCGAGCAGAACCCGCATAGCCGACCCGTAAAAAAGCATAGGGGTCTGCATCTGTGCTAGCCCTCGCCGGCCCGCAAAAGCGGTTTTGCGTGAACTGCAAACGCGTTTTGCGGGCCGGCGTTTTGCGGGGTCTGTTAGAGTTGCTCTAAGCGCAAGTAGAAAATGAGATCATGTGTTAAAATGTTATTGGGCTTGATTCCGGTGTGATGAGAGAGAATTATTTTTTTTATCTGGTGAGGGGTGATTTAAGTTTCGTGTGAGCCTGTTTTTTCTGCAAGCCAGGCGGCCAAACAACTCAAACGTGTCTCGACTGTTGGGCTTGATACAACCTACCAAACACACCCTATCTAACTTTTTGTAACACAACATGCAAGCGCCTATATATACGTGCTTACAGTCACATCATGAATGCAAAACGCACACCCTATCCTTATGAGCACCTTCAAAAGACTGAGTCGATATATCATCTTGAGATTTTACGAAGGCACCGCAGGCGCCTCGTAGTCGACGGGAACGTCTCCTCCATTGAACACACATTGCCGAAAATTCTGAAATAAATACAGGATAAATGCGAGCATCAGGACTTGAACCCTGGTGGGCTGTGGATACCACTGTCCATCTAACCATCGAACCACAGCTTGGTTCGCTGCGCCCTATCTAACTTGGATCTCGGTTCCATATATGTCATATAACACTGTAGCATTTGCTGTTCATAGTCATGTACTCTTTTTGTCCCATAATATAAGAGCGTCTTTTACATCACACTAATGTAAAAAACGCTCTTATGTTATGGGACGAAGGTAGTAGCATCGTATTGTAGATATGTCATTTATCACGAGTATTGTATGTCTCAAAAAATGTCATTTATCACGAGTATTGGATGTCTCAGAAAAAAATGTATCACGAGTATTGTTGGAGTTGATTCTCAGTCGAACAGATGAAAGAGATGGTATGTTATGCTTATTGTTCACCGGTGACATGCTCAATGGCAAGTCAGTCTGGATCTCAAGCAGATAAGCAATTCTTCTCACAACTCCGAGGACAAACGAACACTCGTGCTACATTATTGATCGCCCCGGTCAAAATAAAGCCCAACAATCGGCTTGGATTCATCATATGTTGAGGAAACACCGAGGATGAGTAATACACTTGCACAAGCAACTGCTATTTTCGTTGCAACGAAGGAGACTGTTTTGACATTCATTTGTCGTATCTGATAATTGAAATATGCAACAATTGCTAAAATAATCCGAACTGACTTGAGCATCGCTACAGCGAGACAATCTCGTTGCAGTCGACCCTTATGGATATAAACATTTTCATTTGTGTTGGTTTATAGATCCATTTACATTCCTTAGGCTTTACTCTTTTCGGAGGGTCTATTTTCAAACTCATGGATACTATCTCGAATTTCTTTGCATTTAGCCGAGTCCCGGAATCAGGGTCCTTCATTGCGCCTTTGTATGCCACAGGTTTATCATTGTCTAATAACAATGTCTCGTCTACATAGCATAATGGTTTGCACGAGTTTTTGCATAACCTGCATCGTTCAATTGCTAGTTCGACCGAAGTCTCTACGTCACATGTAGGGGCTTCCATATCAGTCGCAGTGATGAAACTTTGGAACTGTTTTCAACGTTTCCTTAGTTTGACCTCATCATGAAGATTATTTAATCTTGTCAAGCTTCACTGTCCTCTTACTCACCTTTTGCAAGAAACTCTTCTTCAAAACACACTGTTCTTAGCAACAACCATTTTGCCTTCGGTGCAGTGACAGAAGAAATATCCAACATTTTGGATAACCAATGAAGTAGCACTTATCTGATTTGTGATTTGAGCTTATGCGGTTATAAACACTTTACATATGCATCTCATTGCCAAGTTTTAAGGAAGGACATACTGGTTCAGCGTCTAATACCATATCTCATATGGTTTCATTTCAAAACATACGAGGCCACTCTTTTCAGTGGGAAAACTACAATCTCTAAAGCATAACCGAAATATGTAATGGCAAATTAGTTAATGACATCTTTGATCTTACCATGGCATACATGGTTCAATTACGTCTCTTGGACACCCCTTTCCTCTGTGGCGTTCTAGAGGCGTAAATTATGAAACTATTTTGTGACTTATCACATTTGCTAAACTTGTAACTCAAATATTCCTTTCAGCAATGCTATCATAGAAACTTATTTTTCTTGTTACAAAAACTTTCTACTTCATTCTGAAATTCTTTTAAACTTTCAAAGCTTCCAAACTTGTCTCTGATTAAGTAAATTTACTTTTCTCCATTTAAACCATCGATGAAAGTAATAAAGTAGAGGAATCCACTGTGCGCAACTATACTCATTGGACCATACACATCTATAGGCATGAATACTAATAAGCTAGTTGTGCGTTCGTTGTGGCATGTGAACGACATTTTAGTCATTCTTCCTTTAGATAAACTTTGCAAGCGTCAAATAATTCATAATCAAATGACTCCAAAACACATCACCGCGGACTTTCTTCATGTGGTTTTCGCCAATGTGACCTAAATGGTAGTGCCACAAATGTGCCGTATTCTTATTATGTCTTGCGACGTTTAACATCAGTGTTATGAATGTTTATATGACCATCAAGATTTATGTCCCCTATTTATTCATAAATTGAACAACTATTGCTCTCTAACTTCATTGAACAACATTCTTGCAGCAAACATGATTCAGAAATAATGCCGTCGCACAAGGTAGAGTGTAGTAACACTTACTAAATTCTATATGAATTACGAAGATATATGCAGAGGTAATACTATCGAGAAACGTAGTAGAAAACAAAAAACATGCATGCGAATAAAACCCTCGACCAACTATGAAGATGCAGGATTGGATCATTGACCTTTACTAGCAATGCATCAGAGAGAAGCCATTTGCCTTGTCACTTAAGGACCATGTGTTGCCCCACTTGCTTAGCCAAGGGAGCAGCTCTATAGCGCTTTTCAAAAATTCCTAGAAGGTTCCGTGACCTTCCCGGACCTTTCGGTACCTTCTAGGGTACTCCGGGACTTTCTCGATTTGTCGGAATGCTTCTGGTTTTCTCTGGAACCTCTCTAAAACATTTTTGCTATTTTCGGAACTTTTCCAGTGCATTACTCTCACCCTCCTAATACCTCATAGTACTCAACAATTTGATAATCAACAAGCATGTGACCCAAAGGTCGGTAACACGCATACATGACCTAGAACACCTTCCGATTAATAACCAGTTGTCGGATCTGGACACCCATATTGATTCCTACATATACACGAATATATTTATTGAGTGAACCTTTCGTTTGCGTACACAATTCCCTACGCTTCATGATACATAACAAGCTCGAGGCCAGACTTTTTTGGAGCGAACTTCTCGTTTGATAACCACTAGGGAGTCGCACCATTGCCAGCGCCTATCCATCCAACACCTAACATTAGGGTAGTTGTTCATGGCAAGGTGAGAATGATGGAGGGGAAGACGCTGGCTCAACGAGCATGCACAGAGAGAATGTGAATTCACCACAGGAAGGGTTCGACAGGATCACAGAGAGGCCTCAGAAGAAAAAAAAAACTCAACCAAGGCTGGTCATAGACCATGACAAAAGTGTAAATGCAGAGGCCGGACAGGGTGTTGTCGGGGGCTCACATGGCGAGCAGAGGAGATTACCATTTTGCCGAGAAAGAACATCAACACGATGGGTGGCAGGAGGCACAACGATGGGAGGAGATGAAGACAATGCGACCAACATGAGAAATGGCGTGAATGCACCTTTACTGTCGTCGGGCAAGCCGTCACATCATTTTTTCTATCACCACACCAATTGATGAGGAGGAGATGCGACACACCACCAGAGTGGGATGCGACGCCCGGGAGAGTTGTCGTGTCAATCGGCAGCCATCGATGAAGATTTTTCTGGTCTCCTCGCACCCTCCAAGCGCCTCCACCCCCAATTTCGGACACCCTCGTGGCTGCGCATGCAAGATCCAGTGAAATTAAGGTTCTATTCTGGAGCAGCAGACGATGAAGAAAAGACAATGTGGCACAGGTTGGCCTCGTAGCAATCACACAGGTACTCCGGTGTGTCGCAGACATTGATGCAGAGGGAAGTTGCTTGCTAGATGGGCACATGGGTTGAACCCACATCGTGAATGAGCTGGAGAGCCCATCCGAAGCTTACGTCATACAGATGCAACTGTCAGAAGGTAGCACATCGCGGGGGATTTGAGGGAGGGGAGAGCCGTGTATGCGGGATTCGGCGGCCGCCTCACGAGGACCTGACGAACCAGTGAGGAAGTAGGCGAGCAGGGGCGCCACAGCTGCACGGGAGGAGGCCAAGAAGCATGCTGGATGGCACGAGGTGCATGCGCACGCATTGCGGAGCAGGGCAAGCGGCAATCAAAGGTGAAGGAGCATATCACAGGCCATCGGGAGGCCGCATACATAGCTGGAAAGGATAGGTGTAGGGTCATCAAACGCGGGTGTTGTTCGAGCAGAGGATGCAAAGGAGCGGACCCACGCATGGATGATGGAGCAGGGCCAGTGGCAAGAAGAGGTGAAGGATGGAGTACATGCCTACGGGAGACTATGCGCACAACTGGGGGGAGAGGGACAAAGGCCGTCGAACGTTGGTGTTGGCGGAGCAAAGGAAAACGGTAAGCAGCAACTGCTATTCCGATTGGATCTGAGAGAGAAGGAGATTCTCGTCGTGCACTATTAGTAGAAGCCAGCCGGAGGGAGTCTCCACACGCACTAGAGAGGATGCCAGGTGTAGGCCGCCATGGCGTGTCGTTATGCTGGTCAAGACGCCAACGCGTCAGACCACATGGCCACTCTCCGCCTTGCTCGAGAGTTACCTTGTGCCGTCGTCAGGTCCCCGCCGCTGACGTCAGTCGTGCATCTTCATGGTGCGGTATCATCTGGTGGAGGCGGAGCAGGGGTAGGCAGGAATTTTGGTGGTGCCGGCTAGGGATGGTGTTTCGCCCGAGTCACCCGAACGGGAGCAATGCGGGGGCTCTAACTGCAAAAATGCAAGTGCCTCCTTGTGTACCTCCAAATGAAATCCGAATTGTTAGGCATATTTTTTCATTCGGGATTTTGATCCCACTCCAACATCATACCTTCCTGTGAGTTTAACTCTAACATTCGGGTCCATCCACTTCAATACAACCCTTACTCTTTGAACATCATACCTTTCCCTTTTCTGATTGTCGTCAATAATGTCGGCATTGTTACTGAAATGCCGCCTTATCCAAATAATGAACATTAACGAGTCTCATTATCCAAAAATAATGACACGCAACTTAATGCATCAATGACAAGTCTAATGTGTTATGTGCATCATGACATTATTAATGCATTATATCCAAAGCACATCACAACTAATGTATTCAACTGATCATGACATTAAATAGCACATACCCTAACCCTAACCATAACCCTAGTTCTGGCTACAAACTACAATCATAATGCCTAGTACACATCATAAAACTCACAACCCTACATTCCACCACTTTTGCAATGGATTTGAGAGAAATCACCAAAAGTTGGGTTTGCTCAACAGTGCCATTAAATAAGATGATTCTAACCAACAAAATCGTGGAGGATGGGAGAATTTACCTCAAGGGATAGAAATGCTTCCTATTCACTGAACAAATGGCTCCAATTTAAGAGGAATTTTAGAGGAGTTTGTATGGGAGAGGGAAGAAGGCAATAGCTCGGGTATGAGAAAGAAAATTGAATGAGACTAAATGGATGGGTGGGTGGCCTGCCGAAGGCCCGCTAGCCACTTACCCATTGAGGAGTCTATCCCCACTGGCCGTGGTGGTAGGGTTAGAAGGCTACCGTCGTGGTCAATAATGGTTGCTACTTTGCCACGTAGGCATGTTCAGAGGGCGTGGACCAGGGTCTACCGCCGTTGACAATCTCAGTAATCCATATACCTTAACGCCGCTAAACTTTCGAACAAGGGTCAAATCATGCTAATATTTTGTCAGAGGGTCAAATATGGTGATTTTGGGCCAACTAGGCGGGGCGGTGGACATGATTTTGGCCTCTGGTGCTATTGTACTCTCTTCTACTAGTATGTGCTTGCTAGAGTGCGGCATTGGAAAGACCGAGCTCCATTGAGCTTGTTTAAAAAAAATCAAAATATATTTAGAAGTTTGAAAAAATATTTTTTTCCTACAAATACATGTGTATGTTCTTCAAATATGTTTAAAATTTCATCAACTAATTTGATTATTTGCATGCTACACAAAAAAGACAAATATCTAGCCCAAATACAACAAAGAAAAAGCCCATTTTAATGCCTGCATTTGTCTTTTTTGTGTACATCTCATATGAATATATGTTTATGAAATTTTATACATGTATACTACAAATATATGTCTACATTACTTTTTTCAGAAGTTTTTAAGGTGTGGAAAAAGTTTTTTGCTGAAAAAAAATGATTTCTACGGAACTCGGCCTCTACTTGCACTTTTCGGTGCTTGCTACTTTCTGTGACTATTCGGTGCTTGCTACTTTCCGTGACTATTCCTTTAAAAAAAAGTTTGCTGCTTTGTTTACCGTGTTGCTCTGTCCTATCGACCGCACCGATCACAAGGGGTGGAAAACGCAGCTGCCTTTGTCGTCTCCTTTTCCTCGTTTCATTCGCACAAGTTCAAGCTCTGGTCCTCTACAATGTGTGCAGCGACAAACAGTGCCTGGATGTGTTTCCGTTTCACTTCAAGCAATCCAGATCCACACCCGGGCCGCCGTCATGATTTGAGCGTCATCGTGGGGACAGATTAAGCTCGGTCGCGCCACTGTGCTTTTCTCCATGTCCCTTTTCTCCACTGTGCTTTTCTACATTGTTGGCCGGTTCAGTATCTGGTTGCCATGTTTCGCGTATGGTGTCCAGAGATTTAGTTACCGGTCAAACTAGTGACACCATTTGCACACAGTTGACATGGGGCATGGACCAGCTTAGCTGGGCACAGTTGTCAACTCTGAGAGTGAAGGGGCACAGCGCAATGCAGGCAAACCAACCTAATCGCTCGCACCACATCTCTGTAATCTTCTCCACGTAGTACTGATGTGCGATTAGTTGGAGAAATCCTTAGGCCTACTCCAATGGAGCGATCCATTTCGTCCGCCTGTATCTGTTTGGATCGGCATGGACGAAAATGAAGGCCCAACGCACCGACCCAAACGTAAATCGCGTCCGTCTGGTGTCCGCACCGACCCATTTCCAGCCTAAAATTGCGTCTGGAATGCGTCGGCGCGGACGCGCCACGCTTCTCCTCGGCGCCCGCCGCGTCCCCACCTGTAGGCCACCCAACCGTCACCGGTCGTCTTATTTATGACGACCACCGACAGTGGGCCAACTAGTTAGCCAGTGAAAGCGTCCTTTTTTAAGCACGCGTGCGGCGGGGGCCGGCCTCATCCACTTCTCCCATCCACATCTTGCCCCCCACCACTCCCTTTGCTTCCTCGCCGGCGACAGCAAACCCTAGCGCGCCATGGCCATCTTCGGCAGCAGCAATGGCAAGGGCACCCCGGCGCCTCGTCCTCCCGTGCTTCCCCTTTCCCTCCTCCTCCAGTGCCGACGCGTTTCTGCCTGATCGCCGGCGCCTGCACATCGCGGTGCACCAAGCGCGGTGGCACTGGGAGTACAGGCAGCCGCTGTCGTACCCCGACGTCCACGCTGTCGCACCATTGGCACCTGGATCCGCAGCGGATCCCAGTGCCGGCGGGTCCGCGGAGCCAGTGGGCGCACGACGAGGAGGTGCGTCGGCGCCGCGCGCAGCTCATGCCGGAGCAGCGTCGGCTGCTTGAGTACGCCGCCGACACTCCCAACTGGAGGCTTGGTTCGCTGTCGAACACGAGGAGCAACGGCGTTTGGGTGTCGACGCCGTCCCGCCGCCGTTTCCACCGCTGCCCCCGTAGGTACAACCGGAGGACATGGAGGCGGAGTACCAAGCCACCCTCGAGGAGGCCCTGCAGCACGCGCTGGAGACTAGCCGCCTCGAGGAGAACGCGCACTGGGATGGGCTGGAGCAAGCCCTTGCCCTGTCGGCGGCGGGGGACTCCGTCCACACCTCGCTGTTCGTGCTGCCACCGCCATCGTAGCCACCCATCCAGCCCAAGCCGGAGCCGGCGCGGAAGCGCTCCCCGCCTCCACCGACTTGGCCGGAGGAGGTCTACTCGTGGACGGGCTAGCACCACGAGTGGATGAGCGCGCCTCCCGTCCACTTCGCCGCGACGCCGGCGCAAGAGTCCGCCCACCTCGAGTGCTGGAAGGCGCACTGGCTCCGCCAGGAGCAGGTCGCTGACGAGGAGCAGATGCGCTACGAGGCCATGCTTCAATGCGACGCGGAGGCGCTCCGGCTCGAGGAGGAAGAGGAGGAGGAGCGCGTGCGGCTAGCCGCAATGCCGCCGCCCCACCAGACGCCGAGGAGGCTGCCCTGGCAGCGTACCAGGCGGCGTTCGGGTGGGCTGGCCCTGCTCCCGTCTTTATCGACCTCACCGGCGATGGCGACGGCGGCATCGACGCCAAGGGCAAGGGCAAGGCCGACGACGTCTAGGGCAGCATGCGGGGCGGCAGCAGGCGGGCGCAGACTTTTTTTTAATGTTTTAGTTAATGTTTAATTAGGTTTAAGTGGACTTTGGCCGGCATTTGATCGGCCACTTATGTTTATTTCGTGCGAGCTATTTCTTTTTCCATGTCTGCATATTTGGGCCAGCCTTCCCGTTGGACGGTCACAGATGAAAAGCGGATAAAGCGCGCGTCCGTTTGACTCGCCCTGTTGAAGTTGCTCTTACTTGTGTGCCCGCAATGTGTTTTACTTCAGACGCAGAGATGCAGTACAACCTCTGGAGGTGAGTTGGGTGCCATTTTTACCGGAGCCGGCCTGCATCCTCTGAGTTGGTGGAAACATCTGACCAGCATGTTAGCAGAGTAAAAATGGTAAATAGACCTGTGTTTAATAAGCCAGCCGGTTCGGAGTTTTTTTTATGAAGGTTGTCCGCAGGTGAGCATATGAATTTTCATTTATAAATGCTACAGTACTCGTTTCTCTTTGCTTGCCTGCCTGCAGAGGCACAGACCCACAGCAGCGTGTGTTCCATTTCCTCCTCGACCTCGAGACACAACAAAACAGAACAGAGCAAGCCAGAAACAAGACAGAGCTCACACACACGCTTCTCTTCTCTTCTCTTCTCTCCTGTCTGCTCAGTTTGGTGGGTTCTGCTCACCAGTTTCCCCTCACAGAGTACAAAACCCCATTCCTTCCACCCATCATCCTCCATACATAGGCACACACAGCCGGCGCGCAATAGACAGCAGCTTCTGCAAGAAACCATACCATGAGAAACATCATGGAGAGAAGCCCCCACGAATCCTCCTTCTCCTTCTCCCGGAGGCACTTCAAGTGGCCGGTTCTCGGCAAGAGCAGCAGCCATGGCGCCACTAGCACCGCCGTCGCGGAGGAAGGTTTCGTCAAGATCAGCTCGGGTAAGCATGCCGAGGACGACGAGGAGGCGTCCTTGGCTTTCTCCTCCGCCTGCCGGTCCTTCCACTCGGAGGACTTCGTGTCTCCCCCGCCCAAGCCGCTCAAGCAGCACCGCAAGAATACTAAGCCGGGCCGCACGGCCGTGTCGCGCCTGCGCACGGCGCTGGCAGCGGCAATCTCCGGCCGGCACCGGCAGGTCGGCCTCGGCTCACGGCTCACCGGCACGCTGTACGGACACCGTCGCGGCCACGTCCACCTCGCGTTCCAGGTCGACCCGCGCGCGTGCCCGGCGCTGCTGCTGGAGCTGACCGCGCCCACGGCGTCGCTGGTTCGCGAGATGGCCTCGGGCCTCGTGCGCATCGCACTCGAGTGCGAGCGCTCCAAGGGCGCCTCCGCATTCCCCGGCACCACCGGCGGCGCGGGCGTCGGCGCGGGCCGGAAGCTGCTGGAGGAGACAGTGTGGCGAGCCTACTGCAACGGCAAGGGATGCGGGTACGCGGTGCAGCGCGAGTGCGGGGCCGCAGACTGGCGGGTGCTGCGCGCGCTGGAGCCCGTGTCCATGGGGGCCGGGGTCATACCGGCGTCCTGCGGTGGCGGCGAGGGCGACGTCATGTACATGCGCGCGCGGTTCGAGCGCGTGGTGGGCTCGCGCGACTCGGAGGCATTCTACATGATCAACCCGGACAGCAGCAGCAATGCCAACAGCGTCGGCCCCGAGCTTAGCGTCTACCTTCTTAGAGTTTGATCCCGCGTTTGCAGTTTGCTGGGAGTGTTGTGCGGGCTTTGAACTGTTTTTCTTCTTCTTTGTGTTTTATGAAGCCCTTTTTATGGCATCCTTAATAATGCATGTGGTGTTTATTAGAGCTACTACTGGTACTACTACTTTGTATTTATTAGTCTCTCTCATATTTAGGGTCATATTTTGATCATGATTTTAACTAATAAAGTATAAGTTATGCATAGTAAAAATAACATTACCGAAAACTATGTCCAAATGCGAATCCAAGG
The DNA here is from genome assembly GCF_002162155.2 of Triticum dicoccoides. Lineage (NCBI taxonomy): Eukaryota > Viridiplantae > Streptophyta > Magnoliopsida > Poales > Poaceae > Triticum > Triticum dicoccoides. The sequence goes on along the minus strand of NC_041385.1, from coordinate 434,281,916 downwards.
ATGAAATTTTTTGTGACATCCATTAATATTTTGTTAGTCAAACCTGTGGTCAAAATTCGACACAAAATGAGAAGAGGGCCAATAAATCAAGACAGAGGTGGTATGAAAACCGGAAATGTAAGGTAAACATTCCTCGAAACGAACACAATATTTGTGCACGTATGCGGACACAGTTATGAGAACCTCAAACGTCTGCTCCTATTTTTGAAGGCCAAAACACTTACAATAACAGCATATCAAATCTTCGATGAGTTACTATTCAAATGCGGCACTAATTCAAATGTAAATATAATAATCCAACTAAGTTTTAAAATAAAATAGTTTAAACTTGAATTCAACTCGCACATATGTTTTCATCGTCCCCTTTAAGCGCCCATATATGCTTAATCATATTTTTCTTAAGTTGCTCATGAGATGCTCGATGCTCGCGCATATTGCATTTTTATTCTTTTCATTGTCCCCTTTAAGCGCCCATAGGTTTTTACTCTTTTCACTATGAGCATTGCATTTTTAGTGTTTTATTTGGTTTTTTATTAGTTTGCTTTGTTTTCTCGTGTCTAGAGGTGTTTGGATCAACCTAGGACCAAAATGATGAAAGGGACCAAACACGCGTTCAATACAGAGGACTGACAGACTAGACTTATGCATTTGGGAGGTCAAAAAAGTGTTTTTTAAGTGCTCCAAATCTAATACCACTGGCACGTCATCGTCTTTCAAGCGATTTGAATGAGCCCAAGAACATCAAAATCTGAGACTGTATGAAGAAATGACGATCAAAATATCAAAGGAGTCCAAAGCATTCAAGACGTCTGGTATGACTGTGTAGTCGTAGCGATGATCATACAAAGCTTATTTTCCCTTACAATAAAAGATCATACATATCTATGAGCAATTTTATTGTTTTATGCACCGATGACAACTTACTTAAAGGGTCTTATTCAATCCATAGGTAGTTATGATGGACACACATGGCAAGAGACTAGGTTTAAGGGTTTTGGATGGACAAGTAGTGTCACTACTTAGTGCTAATTTTGGCTAACAAAAGGTCCCAGACAAGCACCACATGTAGAGGATCCTTAACAATATAACTTCTATGTGAATATAAGCAATCATAACTCATTACATTTTCTTCCTCGTCCAACATCAACTAATTAATATAGAATATTTGATGGGGGCTCACAATCATAAAAGATGTCCAAGATAGTATATTTATATGTGAGACCTCTCTCCCTTTATTACTTTTTCATGGATTGCACCAATGACCAATGCTATGTTTGTCAACTTTCAACAAATTTTATCAACTATACTTCTTTTATGTGAATTTATTACTCCCCATGGGATTAGCATATGATCTTTTCATTCTTTTATTATTTTTCTTTCATTGATAAGATTGAAACAAGAAAGCAAAGCAAACTCAAAACTACTTTATTATATAAGTCTCACATGATTATATAGATAGATAGATCACAAAACAAGCACTCGAAACTAGATCATACTAAAACTTTATTCTTCTAAATCACAAAATAACTAAGGACCGAACTAAGATAGATGATGATGATAAGAGTTATGGTGATACGATACCGGAGCACCTCCTCCGAGATTGGAACAAGGCAAGGGTGGTTCCCATACCCGTGTACTCAAGTCTCCTTCTTTGGTGATAGTGGTGATGACGTAGTGGGCTTGTCCTGCCACTTGAGGATAAAGTTTTCCTCTTTCAGCTTGTAGATTTCCTGCTCAAGCTCCTAGATTTTGTGACGCAACGTATCCTATTCTCCCTGCACATGATGAAAAAGAGTGAATTGAAACTTAGAATCTTTTACTATGTTTGGGAGGCTTGATTTCTTGAAACCACATGCATGTCCCCTGGTTGTGGTAGGGGGACATCTTTTTCTTCTTCGCTTGAGCAATCTATCTATTTCAAAACCGTCTCTTCTTCTTCATCCGTGGTCCACTCATACAGATCAACATCACCATAAATCCTTGGATTGGCAACATAATGAGAAACATAGCTCTCTCCATCCGAGTCTTGGGACGACATGTTGTCCGATCTGCCAGGAAAACAACCCAAAACAAGAACAAAGGAGAAACTTGCGATACGATGGTCAAAACATCCAGGAGTATATATAATGAATTTTTCCCTTGCAAGACAAGTAATATGGAAGGAAAACGGAGTCTGGAAAGTCCACGTGGTAGCCACAAGCTCGGGAGGTGCGGCCAGGGGGTAGGGCGCGCCCCCCAGGCTTGTCGCTTCCTGGTGCACTTTGCCAGTTGTTTACTATTTTTCTAATTGCTTATATATATATATTCCAAAACAAAGAAAAAAGTACTTTTATGGAACTTTTGGAGACGGTTTACTTACCATACCATGTACACTACAAAAAAAGGACACGCCCGTGACATTTTGGCCCGAACGATTATTTTTTTCTCTGATGCTTATGACACTTCTATGACGTTAATTGTGACAAAAGCATGTATCATCATAGATGTGATGGGCTCCTACTTATATGACAAAAAATCATGACAGAAATTGAGATTTTCGTCCAGGACGGGCCGGGACGCACCTGCATGACATTCTTTAAGCCGTCCATGACAAAAAAACTTGTGGCAGAAGCGAGGGCGAGGAAAATATCGGGGAGTTCCCGGTTACAGTGGGTGGTCGGGCCGAGCGATGCATGGAGGTTTGCGCATTTCTCTCATACATATACGTGCAGGTGTGCGAGGCATTGTGCTCTACCTGAACCAGAGCGAGGCGTTCGCTTACTGAACCCGAGCGATTGCACTCGCTACGTTACTGAACCCGAGCGATCGATCCCTTGGCTGTTAACTCAACCCGGGTGATTCCTTCCCTACTGCTGCTCATTGAAGCCGATCGAATCTGCTGCCTCTTGATGAACAGTGACCGTTGTTGGGGGTTGGATGAACAGTTTCCGGTGGGGGTTGGATGAACAGGACCGCGTTGTAGTAGTAGGACGTTGCCGCTGGATGAACAAGACCCCGATTGAGGAGGCCGCCACACCCGAGCCGGTTGGGTGTGGATGAACAGGACCTTGTGGAGGGCTGGTTAAACAGTAGCCGGTGGAGGCTGGATGAACAGGACCTATGGAGGGCTGGTTGAACAATAGCAGGTGTAGGCTGGATGACCAGTACCCCATGGATAAACAGTAGCTGGTGGAGGCAGGAGGAAGGTCGTGGTGGATGAATAGTAACAGGTGGAGGCTGGAGGAAATCGGCGGTGGATGAACAGTACCCCCGTGGAGGCTGGAGCGAGGCACTAGATGGTAGATGAACAGTAGCCAGTGTGTCGACGTTCTGGGAATGGGGGTACCCAGACTTGCCTGCATGCGGCCCATGGCGTGACTCCATCAACGGCCCGGTACAGCCCACCTTCAGCATCAATGACTGAAGACCCTCACAAGGGGCCAAGCCTCGCGAGGCGGATGATACCAAGTCCTCCAGGAGGAGCAGCCTCTTTAGGCTGGCTCCTGAGGAGTAGAGATTTCCATGTAGGTCTCACCTCGTGAGGCTTGGATGATGTGAGCCATGACGGCCAAGGCCAGGCGGGCACCAGTGGGCGCATGACGATAGTTTCCTCTTCGGTGCTAAAGAAGCTAGCGCAGGCACGGAGTCCCAAGGAATCGGCGAAAGGTTTCCATTCTTGTGCAATAAGACCAAGACTGCCAGGACGACAGGACGGAGGTCATCATCGATCCCACCACGGCGTCACGGCCAGAGGCTTTGCAGGCGAAGACTACTTTTGTCAGGATAAAATGTACTAGTTGTCTCCCTTCAAATTTGGCCATTGTGGAATCCCTTCCCACTTTCATTTGGGAAGAGGACCAAGGCCACTATAAATAGGACCTAGCCACCACCATAGAGGGGATCAGATCCATTCCACCCTGACTAGCTCACCTGCTCACTTGAGCACAAGAGCAGGCCTCCTCCTGAGGTTGTTCTCCCACTATACTAGTTCATCCTCAGCCCATCGAGGCCAATCCACCACAAAGCAGGAGTAGGGTTTTACACCGCAAGGTGGCCCGAACCTAGGTAAACTGCGTGTCCTCTTTCCTTTGAGTTCGTCGAGCTAGGCCGTGAGATTGGCGAGTAGGCAGACTGGAAAGGTTGACTTCTTCGCACGCACCCCAGAGTTCGAACCTCTCAAGGGTCTGCGGAACCCGAAATCAGACATTTGGCACACCAGGTAGGGGTACGTTGAAGATTCACCTCTCTGTCCACTATGCTCCAGTGTTCGGCACTCATGGTGGATGTTGCTCCATCGACCGGGCCGATGCGCGCCTTCAGGGGAGCCGAGGATCTTTGCGTCTTCACCCCCACCCTACGGCAGGTGCAGTGGTCGCCCAAGTTCAGACCGGAGTTGCCGCCCCGCTACGACGACGCGGCATATCCGGTAGGGTTCCTCCAAGCATACGAGGAGGCAGTTTGGGAGGCCGGTGGCGACGACAAGGTCATGGCCAATTGGCTCCCCATGGCCCTCGCGGGCGCGTCGCGTGCCTGGCTGCTCAACTTTCCATGGTCTTCAGTGGCCTTTTGGTAGGAGTTGCGTGGCCTCTTCATCGCGCGCTTCGTGGCGCCGGTGGCCCACGCTGTTGCAACCCTCCTCAGTGATTCACAGGCGCCGCTCTTGGACCGCCACGTCAAGCAGTTCTTCCACCAGGTGGGTGTCGCCCGCGTACAGCGAGGAACTCCCCCGGTGTCGGTGTCAAAACCGGCGGATCTCGGGTAGGGGGTCCCGAACTGTGCGTCTAGGCGGATGGTAACAGGATACAAGGGACACGATGTTTTACCCAGGTTCGGGCCCTCTTGATGGAGGTAAAACCCTACGTCCTGGTTGATTAATATTGATGATGTGTGTTACAAGAGTGGATCTACCATGAGATCAAGGAGGCTAAACCCTAGAAGCTAGCCTATGGTATGATTGTTGTTTGTCCTATGGACTAAAGCCATCCGGTTTATATAGACACCAGAGAGGGCTAGGGTTACACAGAGTCGGTTACAATGGTAGGAGATCTACATATCCGTATCGCCAAGCTTGCCTTCCACGCCAAGGAAAGTCCCATTCGGACACGGTACGAAGTCTTCAATCTTGTATCTTCATAGTCTTGGAGTCCGGCCGATGATGATAGTTCGGCTATCCGGACACCCCCTAGTCCAGGACTCCCTCAGTAGCCCCTGAACCAGGCTTCAATGACGACGAGTCCGGCGCGCATATTGTCTTCGGCATTGCAAGGCGGGTTCCTCCTCCGAATAATTTATAGAAGATTGTGAACACCAGGATAGTGTCCGGCTCTGCAAAAATAAATTTCACGTACCACCGTAGGGAGAATAATATTACACCAGTTCAATCTGCTGATGTGTTTTGCGGCGTGACATCACATCACTACCAAGCCTTTACTTGAATTATTTTTATTGTACCACCTCAGCGCGTTTAGCGAAGCGGTTTCCTTGGCACGTCTTGTCAAAGAAGAGATCGTGTTCCTCTTATTCCGGGATTCCCATCAATACGGGCGTGGGTAACCCAACCGCGCCATTGATTGCGGCGCTTGGAGATAAGCGAGTTTTACCAGGCCGGTGGGGACACATGTTTTTGTCCGCCCATATAGGGGGATAAAGATCCAACCCTTTTACCTGCGCCTTCTTCCTCCTTGGCTTATCCATCTCCGCGAACTCAAGCTCCAGCGCCCAAGTCCGCACTTCTCACCTCAACCCTCTCCAACTATGTCCGGAGTGGGAGGCAAGTGGATGGCCTGCTCCGTCACGGAGGGGCAGATCCAGAAGCTACGCGACGCCGGATATTTGTCCAGCAACATCGCGCACTGGCTCCCCGACGAGGGAGAGCTCATCCCCGCCCCCAGGCCCTGTGAGAGGGTAGTATTTCTTCCCCATTTCCTCCGCGGACTGGGCTTCCCACTTCATCCCTTCGTCCGGGGGCTCATGTTCTACTACGGCCTGGATTTCCATGATCTGGCCCCGAATTTCATCCTCAACATCTCGGCGTTCATCGTCGTGTGCGAGGCCTTCCTCTGCATCCAGCCCCACTTAGGCTTGTGGCTCAAGACCTTCAGTGTCAAGCTGAAGATTGTGAAGGGCAGCCAAGCGGAGTGCGGAGGCGCCATGGTGGGCAGGATGTCCCATGTTACTTGGTTGGAGGGCACTTTCGTGGAAACCATTAAGGGGTGGCAATCGGGATGGTTCTACATCACCGAGCCGCGCGACCCTGAATGGGCAGCGGCCCTCGAATTCAGATCCGGCATCCCTACACGGCTCACCTCCTGGAAAGAGAGTGGCCGGATCTGGGGTGATTCGGAGGAGCTGACCGGACTCCAAGCCTGTATCCAAAAGCTGGTGGACAAGAAGCTCAAGCTTGTCAACGTAGTCTAGGTCATGCTCATCCGCCAGATTCTCCTGTGCCAACGACGGGGTTTCAACATGTGGGAGTTCGATCCAGCGCAGCACCAGACTCTGAGCGGGCTCTTCAACACTACGTACGAAGATGTCTGGAAGGTGCTGTTCAAGGGCGCCGAGGCTCCCACATCCGCTACCGAAGATCGCGGATTCAGCTCGCAGCATCCGGCTGACGAGGTAAGTGATTTTGTTCTTTACGGAACGCTCGTTTTCCATAGTTTGACTCTATGCGGGATCTAAACTCCCTTTTCCTTTGACAGGACTGGCTGGCGAAGGCCGAACAGACTATCTGTCCAGCCCCATTGCCAGAGGATCCAGCGGACGCCCGTCTAACGGGGCTGCTGGCTCCGGCACCCCACGTGGTGCCGGAGAAGAAGGCCAAGAAGAAGGCCACGGGGACTCGGAAGAGTTCCTGTTTTCAGGTCCTATCGGATGACGACTCCGAGGCCGACTCCTCTCACCAAGGTGAGGAGGAGAAGAAGAAAGCCTCTCCCCCAGTGAGGGGAGAGAAGAAAAGGAAGGCCTCCCCAACGAGGGAGGCCGAAGGGCCCAAGAAGGGAAAAACTCTTCCCCCGGATGCTCTGCCAATGCCAGTGACGACGACGAAGACTGGCCCCCAAGGGCCAAGCCCCTGGCGAGATCGTGAGTATCCGGACTCCCAAATAACTTTATGGTTTTTTCTTTTTTGCCACACAATGTCTTTCTAATGCCGCATACAACCCTGCAGTCCGCCCAAGGACGATCTTCCCACTTCATCGAGCTGGTCCTTAGGTGCGTTGGATATGGATTCTCTTCCGACCGCCTCCACCCCCCGTGACACAGACGATGCCGAGGTGGAATCCCGGGAAGGGACCCACCAGGAGGAGGAGGCCCCGGAGGTGTCGCAGGACAACCTCCCGGACTTTGCACCGGATTCGGCTCCGGATCCCATAGTGGCTCCGGAGTCCGGCGGGCGGCCCCTTCGTAAGAAGGGCAAGACCGTGACGCCGGCAGCCTCCGCCCAACCGGAGGCGCCGGATAGTTTGCTGGAGGCGCTCAATGGCGCCTCCATCGAAGAGGAACATCGCACTGTTATGAGTGCGGTGATTCAGAAGGTGTAGCTCGCCAAGAGCGGGCTGACCGAAGCCTGCAGCAGCCTTCTAACAGGCTCTGAGGTAAGAATTTTGATATATGTAAAATAGTACCGCATAGACAGTAGCCCCTGATGCTCGGTTCGGTGTTCGGAAAGAAAAGACGAACTGAGGATCTAAGAAGATATACGCAGGAGTCATAAAAAATATGTCAATATGGGATTGCAGGCTGCGCTGCTGACCTCTGCCGTACTGACTGCGGAGGTCAATACTTTGAAGGAAAGCCTCGAGCGGTCAGAGAATGAGCTCGGCCGTGCCAAGAAGCAGCTCGAGGACAAGGAAGGTGAGTAACACCTTATTAAAGTTGTACCTTACAGAAAAGGATTTTGGTTGCAAAAAGAATGACAAGGATAACGTGGGTATTGCAGGGGCCACTAACGAGGTGGCGACCCTGAAAGAGGCGGTGGCCGTGGCCGAACACAATGTGGCCGTGGAGTGCACCGAGCGAGAGAAGCAGGAGGCGCGGGTGGCGGAGGTACAGCAAGACCTCCAGGATCTCGTGAAAAAACATGAGAGCCTGGAGCGTGACTCGAAGACTCGAAAGTCTGAGCTTGCAACGGCTCTTGAGAGTGCCAAAGCCGCTAAGGCCGAAGCCTACAAGGCCCTCCAGGAGATCGAGGCGGTGAAGAAAATAGCAGCGTGTAAGGCATTTTTCATGCAAAGTAAGCATGTGAGTGTTAATTACCTGTTGCTTACCCGAATTCGGAGCTCTCCAGGAGCGTTCGCAGATCTTCCTCGCAGCGTGTCCGATGCTGCCGCGTTCTACCGGGCCGAGGAGGGGAGCTCGACGGAGAAGGTCTTCTGGTCTCAGTATGCTGAGGCCGGACATCCGGTGCCCCTTAGCGACCAGCTGAACGAGCTGGTTGAGCTCCACAAGGCGGCCGAACAGGCCATGAAGGGCCTCATAGTTCGGCTGTGGCCTAAGGAGGCCATGCCTGGGAGCTACTTCGGCCTGGTGCGGCGGCTGGTGGATGCGTGCCCATGGGTTGAAGTCATCAAGCACTCCGCCTGTATTGAAGGTGCCCGTCGGGCCCTTGCCCGCACAAAGGTGCACTGGGGCAAGATGGATGCCCAGAAGCTCGTGACGGACCCGCCACCAGAGGCAAGGAGCATCGCACGCCCGAGATGTATTATAAGAGTGTGCTGAAGGGCGCCCGCACTATTGCGGGTGAGTGCTCCAAAGATGTAATATTTGAGTAGACTCGCATTTTGTTATCATGTGCGCTGAAAACTTAGTTCATTTGCGCTAAGCAACGTATTTTAATTTAAAATATTACCTTCTGTGCGGTTGTTTATCAAATCTGAGAGATGGCAAGTCGTCGGCTTCAGCCCCCATGCCACGAGTGCTGGGGTGTTCGGGATAAATTTGAGCACTCTTGTTCCCATATTTTGGTCCATCTAGGGAGGCGCTCAACACAATGAACAAGGCAACTAGACTTATAATGCTTGAACACTCTCACTTAGCCATAGAATTCTATAATTTTAAATTTCGGCGAAGCCCCTAGTCTTCGGAAGGCCGAATTTGGGGCGCTATCCACGCCTGGGCCGGACTAAGTCGGCTCCTTGCTCTAAGCGGCATAAGTCTTTAAGGACTCGCAAAAAACCTCTCAGACAGCGACCAACTCTTGCCTCATCATGACGGTCAGTTTTAGCTTTCTCCACTTAGGCGTTAACCCAGCTCAACTAGGGCGCAATCGCAGTGGTTCTCCCAGTGCTACCTTAGCCGATACAACGGAACGTAAGGTACCAAAACATGGGAGCCGGGCAAACCCAACTATTGACCCAAGACATGATTCGGAGCCGATGCATATAATGCTATAAGTTCGGGGTGCCGCACTTGTGAAAGTGTTCGGACTTATCACACCATGATGCGGGAAACGTAAGCCCCTGGTGTATTTAGCCGTACCAAAATGTACGGATGCAACATGTCATAGATGAACATACGTATAAGAAAGAAATGCAATTGGAAGCAAAAAGGTGCTGCATTACTTTATTCAAGAAAAACTGCTATAAGTGCAGAACGATATAAATGGTGCGATAAGCAAGGGATGGGACTGTTAAACATGTCCCCCTCTGGGGGTAGGCTGCGGAATGGTGCATAAAACAGATTTAATGCTCGTAATGGAGACCACCTGGATATTCGTTGTAGCCTTTCTCCTTCCCTGGCTGTTGCATCGTGAGTTCGGCATGTCTGCTACCGGACAGGGCCTCTGACGAACGGAGTCCTATGGGAAAAAAATAAAAAGGAAAAAGAAAAAAGAAAAAAGAAAAAAAAGGACGACACACTTGAGAGCCCCTGGTGTGGTTGAGCCGCAGTCTGGGCCTATCGTGGTCGTGCCCCTCTCCCCATGCCCATGGTATCTTCAGAGCGTAATGATGTACGCGAAGGACCTGTCTTGACGTTTTACAGGGGTTGGGGTTGGGGACGCACTGCTACGCGTGCTCGGAATGTGCCAGGTGGTCTTGTTGTAGGTTACTCCGGGCGCGCTTAGCTGTGTCCGGTCGCTTAATGGCCGGACTCGAGAATTGCCTTAAGAGGCTGCATTGTACTTCTGCCGCGAGAGCCGCTGTATGTTCCTCCGTGCGGAGAGAACGTTCAGTGTTTCCGTTGACCGTGATGACTCCTCGAGGGCCTGGCATCTTGAGCTTGAGGTATGCGTAGTGCGGCACCGCGTTGAACTTTGCAAACGCGGTACGTCCGAGCAGGGCATGATAGCCGTTGCGGAACAGAACTATGTCGAAGATTAACTCCTCGCTTCGGAAGTTATCCGAGGACCCGAAGACCACTTCCAGTGTAACTGAGCCTGTACAATTGGCTTCTACACCTGGTATGACGCCTTTAAAGGTCGTCTTGGTAGGTTTAATCCTTGAGGGGTCTATGCCCATTTTGCGCACTGTATCCTGATAAAGCAGGTTCAGGCTGCTGCCGCCGTCCATCAAGACTCTGGTGAGGTGAAATCCATCGACGATTGGGTCTAAGACCAATGCGGCGAATCCGCCGTGGCGGATGCTGGTGGGGTGGTCCCTTCGGTCAAAAGTGATCGGGCAGGAGGACCATGGATTGAACTTCGGGGCAACTGGCTCCATCGCGTATACATCCCTGAGTGCACGCTTCCGCTCCCTTTTGGGTATGTGCGTTGCGTATATCATGTTCACCGTCCGCACCTGTGGGGGGAAACCCTTCTGTCCTCTATTGTTCGGCGGTCGGGTCTCTTCCTCGTCATCACTATGCAGCCCCTTGTCATTGTTTTCGGCAATTAACTTGCCTGCCTGCTTGAATACCCAACAGTCCCTGTTGGTGTGATTAGCTGGCTTTTCGGGGGTGCCGTGTATCTGGCACAAGCGGTCGAGTATTCGGTCCAAATTGGACGGACCCGGAGTAGTTCTTTTGAATGACTTTTTCCGCTGACCGGGTTTAGAGCCTCTGAATCCGGCATTGACTGCCGTATCCTCACTGTTGTCGCCGTTAATGCGGTGTTTGTTTTTGTTACGACGCGACCTGCCATTACGGTCCTTGATATCCGGACTGCCAGAATTTTTGCTGAGGTTGTTGCTGCGTGCTAGCCAGCTGTCCTCACCTGCGTAGAAGCGAGTCATGAGTGATGTGAGGGCTGCCATGGATTTTGGCTTTTCCTGTCCCAGGTGCCGGGCAAGCCACTCGTTGCGGATATTATACTTGAAGGCCGCGAGGGCCTCCGCATACGGACAGTCGACGATTTTTTTTTCTTGGTTAAGAACCGTGTCCAGAATTGTCTGGCCGATTCGTCTGGCTGCTGAATTATGTGGCTGAGGTCATCAGCGTCTGGTGGTCGCACATACGTGCCTTGGAAGTTATCGAGGAATGCGGCTTCCAGGTCTTCCCAACTCCCAATTGACTCTGCTGGCAAGCTGTTAAGCCAATGTCTGGCTGGTCCTTTAAGCTTGAGGGGGAGATATTTGATGGCGTGAAGATCGTCACCGCGGGCCATGTGGATGTGAAGGAGATAGTCTTCGATCCAAACCGCGGGGTCTGTTGTGCCATCGTAAGATTCAATATTCACGGGTTTAAACCCTTTGGGGATTTGATGATCCATTACTTCATCTGTGAAGCATAGTGGGTGTGCGGCGCCTCTGTACTGGGCGATATCACGACGGAGCTCAAAAGAGCTTTGTCTGTTTTGTTCGGCCCGGCCGAACTTACTGTGTCCGGCGCGACGGTTGTCGTCACGTATCATGGGGCGCCCACGCGATCCATAGATCGATCTTGATTGTCTAGCCCTATCCTCCAATATATCTCGCAAGTTCGGAGCGTTCCCCTGTGGTCTTGTGCTTTTCGAGTGATGCCGGGGTACGGGTCTAGTGAAGGGCCTAGAGGCCTCTCTGTCGCGACCACGGGATGGTCGATCAGCCGTATTGTCTCCTAGTGATGCGGGTTCATACGCCTCCTCCTCTAATTGGGGGAGCAACTTGCGTTTAGGGTAGCTTTTGGAGGGGCGTTCGAGCTCATGCTCTTCGGCCGCGAGGACTTCAGTCCATCTGTCGGCTAGCAGATCTTGATCAGCTCTAAGCTATTGCTGCTTTTTCTTGAGGCTGTTCGCCGTGGCCATAAGCCTGCGTTTAAAACACTCTTGTTCGACGGGATCCTCAGGCACGATGAATTCATCGTCGTCGATGCTTGCCTCGTCTCCGTAGGGAGGCATATAATCCTCTACCTCTTCTTCTGCCGCTCTCTCATGAGGGCTGGTGTCTCCGTCCTCCTGCGCTGGATCTTGCTGGAGTGGGTTGTCTTCGGCACTGTCCGGTGTATTATTATCTCCGGTGCCGGAGTCTTCATTCTTGCTGTGGCGGGATTTAGAGCGGTGCCTCTGACGCCGGCGCTTGGGCTATTTCTTGGAGGGGTCATCCTCCGCTGTTCCTTCGCCATTCCCATCCTTTGGGATATCCACCATGTATATGTCATATGATGAGGTGGCTTTCCAGTGCCCGGTGGGCGCTGGTTCTTGGTCGTCTCCGGGATCATCATCCATACCGTCGATGTCTTCGGAGTCGTAGTCTAGCATGTCGGTTAGATCGTCAACAGTGGCTACCAAGTGGGTGGTGGGTGGGCTTTGAATTTCTTCGTCGTCCGCATCCCAACCGTCCTGACCGCAGTCCGGCCAGGGCTCTCCTGATAACGAGAGATACTTTAGCGAATTCAAGATGTCGCCGAAAGGTGAGTGTTGAAAGATGTCCGCCGCGGTGAACTCCATGATCGGCGCCCAATCAGATCCATTCGGAGGGGGCGCAGGAGGTCCAGAGTCCGGCAAGGAGTCCGGCACCTCGGAGTCATGAGCTTCATGAGGGACAAGGTCAGTGTTCGGCTCTATCTCTATAGAGGTTGCAGCCCCCGAGGCGGTGTCTAGCCATCCGTCCTCGACCTGCGCAGCCGGCTCTGAGTCAAGGAGCGGGTTCGAGTGCGGCCTCCAGGGTACTGTCCGGCTGCAGAGCTAAATCATGCTCGCCATGACAGTGCGGCACGCTCGACTGTGGCTCGAATCCATCGAGGATCAAGTCCCCGCAGATGTCAGCCGTGAAGTTCAAACTTCCAAATCTGACCTGACAGCCAGGGGCGTAGCTTTCAATCTGCTCCAGATGGCTAAGCGAATTGGCCCGCAGTGCAAAGCCGCCGAATACAAAGATCTGTCCGGGGAGGAAGGTCTCACCCTGGACTGCGTCGTTGATGATGATTGAAGAAGCCATCGAGCCTATCGGTGACGGCACAGAGGAACTCTCTATGAAAGCACCAACGTCGGTGTCAAAACCGGCAGATCTCGGGTAGGGGGTCTCGAACTGTGCGTCTAGGCGGATGGTAACAGGAGACAAGGGACACGATGTTTTACCCAGGTTCGGGCCCTCTTGATGGAGGTAAAACCCTACGTCCTGCTTGATTAATATTGATGATGTGTGTTACAAGAGTGGATCTACCACGAGATCAAGGAGGCTAAACCCTAGAAGCTAGCCTATGGTATGATTGTTGTTCGTCCTATGGACTAAAGCCATCCGGTTTATATAGACACCGGAGAGGGCTAGGGTTACACAGAGTCAGTTACAATGGTAGGAGATCTACATATCCGTATCGCCAAGCTTGCCTTCCACGCCAAGGAAAGTCCCATCCGGACACGGGACGAAGTCTTCAATCTTGTATCTTCATAGTCTTGGAGTCCGGCCGATGATGATAGTTAGGCTATCCGGACACCCCCTAGTCCAGGACTCCCTCACCAGGCCTGGGCGGCGACTAAAGCTGACCTCACCTTCGACTCAGCGGATCACCACACGACCACCGCAGGCGCCGACGCACTCCCGATGCTCTACACCCCCACCATCTGCAACATGGTGGTCACCAAGACCCTCATCGACGGTGGAGCCAGCCTCAATGTGCTCTTTGTGGAGGCATTCGGCTTGCTTCATGTGCCCCATGGCTGGCTCCGCCCCACCAAGCCTTTCTCTGGAGTCATCGACGGCTCCCCTGCCCCCTAGGGCAGATCTGCCTTCCCGTCACCTTCGGCACCCGTGACAACTACCGCACCGAGCTTATCAACTTCGACATCGCCCGAATTGGCCTCTGTACAATGCCATTCTCGGGTACCCTGCCCTGGCCAAGTTCATGGCAGCAACTCACCCAGCCTACAATCTCATGAAGATGCCGAGAAGCAGCGGCGTCCTCACGGTGGCAGCGGCCACCAAGGACGGGCTATTGGCCCTGAAGCTCACCTTCAGGTCCGCGGCGGCTGCACAGTCAAGTGAGGAAGGGGCCCCAGAGGCCCCGGGGGCTGCGCCAGCAAAGAAGAAACTGTTGTTCTCCCAAGATCGTGCTGAGACCAATACTTGCTTCATCTCGGCATGATCACATCATTAGGAGAATGATGTGATGGACATGACCCATCCATTAGCTTAGCATTATGATCATTTCAGTTTCATTGCTACTACTCTCTTCATGACTTATACATGTTCCTCAGACTATGAGATTATGCAACTCCCGAATACCGGAGGAACACTTTGTGTGCTACCAAATGTAACAACGTAAATGAGTGATTATAAAGGTGCTCTACAGGTGTCTCCGAAGGTGTTTGTTGGGTTGGCATAGATCGAGATTAGGATTTGTCACTCCGTGTTTCAGAGAGGTATCTCTGGGCCCTCTCGGTAATACTCATCACTCTAAGCCTTGCAAGCATTGTGATTAATGAGTTAGTTGCAGGATGAAGTATTACGAAACGAGTAAAGAGACTTGCCGGTAACGAGATTGAACTAGGTATGATGATACCGATGATCGAATCTCGGGCAAGTAACATACTGATGACAAGGGGAACAACGTATGTTGTTATGCGGTTTGACCGATAAAGATCTTCGTAGAATATGTAGGAACCAATATGAGCATCCAGGTTCCGCTATTGGTTATTGACCGGAGACGTGTCTCGGTCATGTCTACATAGTTCTCGAACCCGTAGGGTCCGCACGCTTAACGTTCGATGACAATTGGTATTATGAGTTTATGTGATTTGATGTACCGAAGGTTGTTCGGAGTCCTGGATGTGATCACGGACATGACGAGGAGTCTCGAAATGGTTGAGACATAAAGATTGATATATTGGACGACTATATTCGGACTCCAAAAGTGTTCCGGAGAAGTTTCGGATAAAACTGGAGTGCCGGAGGGTTACCGGAACCCCCGAGGGAACTAGTGGGCCTCGATGGACCTTAGTGGAGAGAGAAGAGGGCCGTAGGAGGGCTGCCCCCCCCCCCTTGAGTCCGAATAGTACAAGGGAAGGCCCCCCCCATTTCCTTCTCCCTCTCTCCCTCTCATTCCTTCCCCCTCTCTCCTTCTTGGTGGAAACCTACTAGGACTTGCAGTCCTAGTAGGATTCCCCCTTTGGGGGCGCATCAAGGAGGGATGGCCGGCCTACCCTCTCCTCCTTTATATATGAGGGAAGGGGGCACCCCATAGACACACAAGTTGATTGTTTAGCCATGTGCGGTGCCCCCCTCCACAGATTTCCACCTCGGTCATATCGTCATAGTGCTTAGGCGAAACCCTGCGCCGGTAACTTCATCATCACCATCACCACACCGTCGTGCTGACGAAACTCTCCCTCAACCTCAGCTAGATCTAGAGTTCATGGGACATCACCGATTTGAACGTGTGCAGATCACGGAGGTGTCGTACCTTCAGTGCTAGGATCGGTCGGATCGTGAAGACACACGACTACATCAACCACGTTGTCATAATGCTTCCACTTTCGGTCTATGGGGGTACATAGACAACACTCTCCCCTCTCGTTGCTATGCATCACCTAGAGATATATCTTGCGTGATCGTAGGATTTTTTTGAAATTACTGCGTTCCCCAACAGGCACCACGTCCCCTTTGTCGGATTTCGGGTTCCAGCAGACCCTCTAGATTCGAACATTGGGGTGTACGCGGAGATTTCGCCCTCTACCTACGTGCGCCTCACCGCCTCGCTATGGATCTAAGCTATGAAAAGAGCAACACAAGAGACACAGGGTTTATACTAGTTCGGGCCACCATTGTGGTGTAATACCCTACTCTAGTTTGTGGTGTGTGGATTGCCTCTTAGGGTGATGATGAACAATACAAGGAAGAACAACCTCGCGAGGGGAGGGGTTCTTGCGTTGGTGATTCTGGCTAGGGTTCCATTTTTCGCTCCCCTGCATTGAGAGTGGCTAGTCCTATTTATAGGCAAAGGCCCTGAGCCTCTTCCCAAATATTGAGCGGGAAGGGAGCCAACAATTGGCCATTTTGAAGGGGAACATCTAGTACACTTATCCTGACTAAAGTTGGTCCTCGCCTGCCAAAGGCTCAGGTGGTGATGCCGGCTTGGCTCCACGATGACCCCCATCCTGCCGTTCTGCCGGTCTTGGTCTTGTTGCACCGAAATGGATGCCTTTGCTTGATGCTCTCGCCTGCGCTTGCTCCCTTTGCACCAAAGAGGAAAGGGAGGACACTGCGAGGGCTGGTGCCCGCCAGGCGTCCTTGGTCGTCATGGCTTGCATCATGGGCACCTCGCGAGGTGCCCCGCCTTGATCTCTCTGCCTCCTCGCGAGCCAGCCTGACGAGGCCGTGCCTGAGGAAGCTTCCTGTCGTCCGCCCCGCGAGGCTTGGCTCCTCGCGAGGGTCTTGAGCTCGTGCTGGTGGAGATGGGCCGTGCCGGGCCGCACCTTGAGCCACGCCGCAGGCCGCAGGCAGGCAAGTCTGGGGACTCACGTTCCCAGAATGCCGACAGTAGCCCCCGGGCCCAAGGCGCACCCGGACTTGGCTGAGCAGAGAAGCGAAGGGGCAAGTGTGAAGCGCCGCGGGCCCTAACAGCCTGCGGCCTTGGGCACCACGTGGCGGTTGATTGGGCGTGGGCGGCTCCGCTTCCCCATGACGCCTCGGCAACTGTGTGAACTGACAAGTCCCTGCATGCAAAGCGGGTCATGATTACCTGTGATCGTGGAGGCCGGCGGTTGGCCTCCTCTGGCTATAAGTACGGGGCAGCGCCTGCCCTTCCGGTCCATCCCTTCTTGCTTCTCCTTCTTCTTCATGGCTCCGCCAAAGAGGTTCTCAGCCGCGCAGAAAGGGAAGGCCCGCCAGGCGGGGCCTGACCCTCCCCTGCCCAAGCGCGGTCGAGGCCGTCCCTGCAAACACCCTGTGACTCCCACGGTGGCTCCTCGCGGCCGTGGAGGTGATCTCCCGCGTGGTGACGAGCGGCAGGCCGCCGCTGGGGGCGCGCCATGGCCGCGCGACCCCCTAGGCCTCGCTCCCACTCGGCAGAGGTTTTGCCGGAGTTTGTTGTGTGGTCGGCGGAACCGGCCAGCACCCGGCTCCAACTTCCTCGCTCCCTCCTAGGTGAGCTTCAGGCTAGCGCCCCGGGCGGCCTCTGGCTTCAGGCGGACGGTTGCTGCAGCCGAGCCTCCTAGGCTTCACTGGAGGTCTCTACAGCCGGGAGCCTGGCTCTGACCCGCGGTTGGCAAACATTTGCCCGCGCGGGCGGTCTGAGCCGGCGGTGCACCCTGCACTTCAAATTCGACGGCGATGCCACCCTCTACGTGAGGGTGTTCGAGGAAGATGGTCGCTGCGCTGGGTGCTGCCCTGAGAATGATGATCATGGCCGTGGATCCACCCCCAGCGATGATGAAGACGACAACGCACGTGTGGTCGGCGGCGCTCATGGTTCATCAAGCTTCGACGGCTCTTCTTCGGGCAGCGGCTCCTCCAGCGGTGGCCGCGATCAGCCTCCGCGCCGCCGCGCCCGCCTGGAGGGATGTAGCGGGTCCGCCCGCCATCGCGCCTCGATGAAGCGCGAGATGGAGTCCTCCTGAGCTTCGGAGGCAGTTCGAGCCTCCGTCGCGAGTTGGTGTCGGGCGAGTCGCGCTCGTTTTGTTCGTTTTTTATTCTCTTTTCCTGCGCAAAGAGATAGTAGTGTAGGGCCCCGCGAGGGTGCGCTTGGACTATTGCTGTTAATTATCTTACTGCTTCCGCTATTCCGGTATTGTGCCTTTGTGCAGCGCGCCTGCGCGCAAAAATTACTTAGCTTGGGGGGAGGCCTGCTGTGACCTTTGCTTCCCGAGGCCGAGGCCTCGTCGAACGCTTCGAGTCCTGCGAGGGTTAGTCTGAAGAGGTAGCTCCCGGCCTCAGCCGCGAAGGCGACCGACCCAGGTCCTTTGTTCGTGTCGTGGTGCCCATGGGGCACGGACTAGAGGGGTGCTCCTGTAGTGGACCTGGGTAGGGAAGCCTCGAACGATAAGGGCGGAAGCACTCGCAAGGGTGCCCGCGTTGCTCCCTCGCGAGACTTGCGCGAGAGAAATTGGGGCAGGAGAGCGAAAAAGCCAAAGAGTCACAAGCCAAAGACGACAACAACTTCAATAAAACCTCGAATGGGGATGAACAGCCAACTGCAGAAAGCAAATGAGAAAAGCCGCGTCCGGCACCTAAGCTAGTCTTCGACGTCTTCTCACCAGCGCGGAGCTAAGTGCTGCCACTAGCGTGGGAGGGAGCCCCATGGCCTGAGGCCGGCGCTCCTGAGACTCTGGGCGTGTACAACCCCACTCATTATTACGTGAGAGTGTCACGGGTGGCGAGCTTCACAGGCATTGGCCTTCTTCACAGGCTCCGGGCCTTTCTCGGGAGGATAAACACTTCATAGGCGCTTGCCTTCTTCACAGGCACCGGACCTTTTCCAAAATGCGACAACTTCACAGGCGTTCGCCTTCTTCATAGGCTCTGGGCCTTTTCCAAAATGCAACAGCTTCACAAGCATTCGCCTTCTTCATAGGCTCTAGGCCTTTTCCGAGATGCAACAGCTTCACAGGCGTTCGCCTTCTTCACAGGCTCTGGGCCTTTTCCAAAATGCAACAGCTTCACAGGCATTTGCCTTCTTCATAGGCTCTGGGCCTTTTCCGAGATGCAACAGCTTCACAGGCGTTCGCCTTCTTCACAGGCTCTGGGCCTTTTCCAAAATGCAACAGCTTCACATGCGTTCGCCTTCTTCACAGGCTCTGGGCCTTTCTAAGGGTAAAATCTCCGGAGGTGCTGGATGTTCCATGCGTTCTGGACGGGTACCCCCTACTGGGTCTCCAAGCACGCAGAGCCGGGCCTGGAAACATGAACAACCTTGAACGGGCCCTCCCACATGGGAGAGAGCTTATGCAGTCCCTCCCTGGAGAGAACCCGCCTGAGCACGAGGTCCCCTACCCCGAGTGGTATCGCCGCAACGCTTGTTGGTATCTTGCTGCTCGGAGCGCAGCCTCCCGACGACGCTCCTCCCCCAGCACGAGGTCCGTCCCCCGCATGGCATCCTATTGCGCCTCGTCGAATGCCAGGACCCATGTGGAACGATGCCTGACCTCGTGAGGGAGGACCGCTTCAGCCCCATAGACCAGGAAGAATGGGGTGTCGCCAGTTGGCTTGGTCGTAGTCGTGCGGATGGACCACAGCACGGACTGAAGCTCGTCGTACCAACCTCGGCCGCAGGCCTCCAACTTCTTCTTGAATGTCCTGGTCTTGAGGCCTCTCAGGACCTCCGCGTTGGCACGCTCGACCTGACCGTTGCTTCGGGGGTGCGCTACTGAAGCGTAGCATATCTGCGTTCCAAGGTTAGCACAATATGTTTTGAAGAGGTTACTGGTGAACTGCGAACCGTTGTCGGTGATGATGTGGTTCGGCACCCCGAACCGGCTCACGATGCCCTTGATGAACTTGACCGCAGACCCTGCAGGGATGGTGCGGACGGCTTCCACTTCAGCCCACTTAGTGAACTTGTCCACGGCGACGTAGAGGTAGCGATAGCCCCCTGGCGCCCGAGGAACTGGGCCCAGGATATCTAGCCCCCAGCCTGCAAATGGCCATGAGAAGGGTATAGTCTGCAGACCTCTAGCCGACTGATGGATCTACTTGGCATGGAACTGGCAGGCCTCGCAAGCCTTTACCAGTTCGACAACATCATTAAGCGCAGTGGGCCAATAGAATCCACTGCGGAACGCCTTGCCAACAAGGGTCCGCGACGATGAGTGATGCCCACAGTCTCCATCGTGTATATCCACCAGCAGTTCCTTCCCTTGCTCCTTGCAGATGCAGCGCAGGGACACATCATTCGGTCGCCTCCGGTAGAGCTCTCCATCCCTGATGCAGTATGCTGTGGCTTGTCGTGCCACGCGCTCCGCTTCCTCCTCCTTCTCTGGCAAGGTCCCTTGCGTCAGATAGCTCCGGAGCTCCGTGATCCAGCACCCCTCCCGAGGCTCCATTGTCAAGAGCAGACGCGCCCCTGAGGCCGGGCCACAGACCGGGGCTCCCGAGGCTGGCAGCTGGGGGAGCTCCTCCCGAGGCTGCACCGTGCTTGATAGTGAAGGCGTGGCCGAGGGCTTGAAGAGCCGCTCTTCGAAGACGCCAGGCTCCTGAGGTTGCCGCCTGGATGCTCGTTTGGCGATGTCGTCGGCCTCCTGATTTGTGCCACGGGGCACGTGCTGTAACTCCAGCCCCCAGAACTGCTTCTCCATCCTGCGGACCTCCGCAAGGTAAGCTTCCATGTGCTCATCCCTCGGCTCATATACCTTGTTGGAGAAGTTGACGAGGAGTTGCGAATCGCCCTTGATAGTAAGGCGCTTCACTCCTAGGGCGACCGCGGACATCAGACCTGCTATTAGGCCTTCATAGTCTGCTATGTTGTTGGAGACCTTTTCTCCGTGCTAGAAACAGAGCTGCACGGCGTAGTAGAGCTTGTCTTGAGTAGGAGATATAAGCACCGCACCAGCCCCCGCGCCGTGCCTGGAGAACGCCCCGTCGAAGTACATGACCCAACTTTCCGGTGCCTCGCTTCCCGGGGAGAGGGATCAATCCTCATCAGCCCTGAGGCCCGGCGCCTCCGCACATTCTGCCACGAAATCTGCCAAGGCGGCCCCCTTGATGACTCTGGTTGTGCTGAATTCGAGCTGAAACACTTGCAGTTCAATGTTCCACTCGGCGACTCTTCCAGCTGAGTTAAGGCTCCTGAGCACCCTTTCCAAAGGGTATGCTGAGACAACCTTGATGGGGTGGCCCTAAAAATAATGCCGCAGCTTGCGCGAGGCCACCAATAGCGCTAGGAGGAGTTTCTGAGGCATGGGGTACCGCGCCCTCACGTCCCGCAACACCGTGCTGACGAAGTACACAGGGTGTTTGACAAGGTTGGGAGTGCTGGTGTCGATGGCACCCTCCGGAGACCGTGGCACCTCCTGAGACAGGGGAGCCCCCAGCGGCTAGTCGCTAGGGGGAGGGGTCTCCGCTGCCCCGAGTGTGTTCTCCTGCGGCGGCTGATCCTTCTTGGCTGTGGTAGCAGTCTCTGTGGGTCTTCCTTGTTCATGTTTCGCTTTGACACGGGCAGATGCCGTGGCTTTGTTTCGACGCTCCTCTCTAACCGCCACCAGGGCTGCGCTGGCAGAGTAGGGAGTGGCTGCAAGGTAGAGCACCAGGGGCTCCTGAGGGCGTGGGGCCACCATTACAGGAGGACTGGTTAGGTACCTCTTGAGGTCTTGGAACTCCTTGTCGGCCTCTTCAGTCCATTCAAAGGGTCCCTTTTTCTTCATCAGCTGGAAGAAAGGCAGCACTCGCTCCCCCAACTTGGAGATGAAGCGTCCTAGTGCCGTCACGCGCCTAGTGAGCTTCTGCATTTCTCTGAGGGTCTTTGGCGGGCTCATGTCCTCGACCGCCTTGACCTTTTCTGGGTTGGCCTTGAGGCCTCGATGAGACACGAGGAAGCCCAAGAGCTTGCCTGAGGGGACCCCAAACACACACTTCTCTGGGTTGAGCCGCAGGCTCACGGTGTTGAGGCTCGCGAAGGTTTCCTCCAGGTCTTGTATCAGGGTCTTGGCCTCGCGAGACTTCACCACAATGTCATCGACATAAGCCTCGACGTTTTTCCCGAGCCGCGGGCCCAAGGTGATGTGCATCAGCCGCTGAAAGGTCGCCCCTGCATTGCGCAGTCCAAACGGCATGCATGTGTGGCAGTATACCCCACACGGGGTTAGAAAGGCCGTTTTTTCCACATCTTCTACCGCCATCTTGATCTGGTGATACCCAGAGAAGGCATCCAAGAAACATAACAGGTCGCACTCGGCGGTGGAGTCGACGATCTGATCGATGCGGGGGAGCGGAAACAAAACTTGCGGGCAAGCTCTGTTGAGGTTGGTGAAGTCGACACACATACGTTCCTCCCCCCCTTTCTTTGGCACAACGACTGGGTTGGCCAACCAATCCGGGTAGCGAACCTCGCGAATGACCCCGGCAGCTTCCAACTTGCGGGTCTCTTGGATGATGAAAGCCTGCTTTTCCGTGGACTGCCGCCTTGCTTTCTGCTTCATGGGGCGGACATTGGGGCACACGTTGAGGTGGTGCTCGCTTACGCCTCTAGGGTTCCCCGCCAGCTGATCGGGCTCCCATGCGAATACCTTCTTGTTCACACGCAGGAACTTGACCAGGGCCTCTTCCTGCTTGGGCTCGAGGTTGGCGCCTATGGTGAAGGTGGCGTCAGTGGATCCGTCCTCGTCAACCAACATCTGTTTGGTTTCTGCCTTGTCTTGGGTGAACCACTGCTTCTTCTTGGCTGGCGCAGCCCCCTTGGGCTCAAGGGCGTCCGAGTCTGCAGGCTGCGCCGAAGCCGCCGCCTTAAAGGCGAGCTTGAGCACTTGCAATGCATCCCCGGTGTCTCCGCACACGGTGAGGACGCCGCTGCTCCCGGGCATTTTCATGAGGTTGTATGCCGGGTGAGTCGCGGCCATGAATTGGGCCAACGCTGGGTAGCCGAGGATGGCATTGTAAGGGAGGCTGATGGGGGCGATGTCGAAGTCGATTAGCTCCGTGCAGAAGTTGTCGTAGGTGCCGAAGGTTACCGGGAGACGTCTGCCCCAGGGAGCTAGATGACCCGCCTCCAACACCCAAGAAGGGCCAGCTGGGCTGAAGCCGCTCCAGTGGTATGTGGAGGAGGCTGAAAGCTTCAATCGAGAGCATGCTGAGGCCCGAGCCGCCGTCGATGAGAGTCCTGGTGATGGCCACCTGGTAGATGGTGGGGGTGCACAGCATCGGGAGCGCGCCCGAGCAGGCTGAGTTGGAGGGGTTGTCCTCCGAGCTGAAGGCCAGATCGGCCTTGAGCGCCGACCAACCTGAGGGAGCCCCCTGCCGCATGGAGGTAGCACCGACCTGGCAGACGAATGGCTTGACGCGGCGGCCTGAAGGTGGCGCCTGCGAGCCGCCCAGGAGGGCCGCGACGACCGGAGTAGGCGGCGCGCTGCTCATCGCAGGGCGAGTGGCGGCATCGACGAAGAGCGGGTCGGCGGAAGGAAAAGCCCCGGCGCACCCCTACTTGCCGCGCCAAATGTCGGATTTCGGCTTCCGGCAGACCCTCTAGATTCGAACACTGGGGTGCGCGCGGAGATTTCGCCCTCTACCTACCTGCGCCTCACCGCCTCGCTATGGATCTAAGCTATGAAAAGAGCAACACAAGAGACACAGGGTTTATACTAGTTCGGGCCATCATTGTGGTGTAATACCCTACTCTAGTTTGTGGTGTGTGGATTGCCTCTTAGGGTGATGATGAACAATACAAGGAAGAACAACCTCGCGAGGGGAGGGGTTCTTGCGTTGGTGATTCTGGCTAGGGTTCGATTTTTCGATCCCCTGCCTTGAGAGTGGCTAGTCCTATTTATAGGCAAAGGCCCTAAGCCTCTTCCCAAATATTGAGCGGGAAGGGCGCCAACAATTGGCCATTTTGAAGGGGAACATCTAGTACACTTATCTTGACTAAAGTTGGTCCTCGCCTGCCAAAGGCTCAGGTGGTGACGCCGGCTTGGGCTCCACGATGACCTCCATCCTACCGTTCTGCCGGTCTTGGTCTTGTTTCACCGAAATGGATGCCTTTGCTTGATGCTCTTGCATGCACTTGCTCCCTTTGCACCAAAGAGGAAAGGGAGGACACTGCGAGGGCTGGCGCCCGCCAGGCGCCCTTGGTCGTCATGGCTTGCGTCATGGGCACCTCGCGAGGTGCCCCGCCTTGATCTCTCCGCCTCCTCGCGAGCCAGCCTGACGAGGCCATGCCTGAGGAAGCTTCCTGTCGTCCGCCCCGCGAGGCTTGGCTCGTCGTGAGGGTCTTGAGCTCGTTCTGGTGGAGATGGGCCGTGCCGGGCCGCCCCTTGAGCCACGCCGCAGGCCGCAGGCAGGCAAGTCTGGGGACCCCCGTTCCCAGAATGCCGACACCCTTGAACCCTTGGTGCTCTACCTGGCCGCCACGCCTCACTTTGCGAGCGCGACGCTGGTCACGATAAGGGAAGAGCGCCCTACCAAGGGCCCACGACCGGATGCCTCGTCACTAGATGGGGCACCGTAGTCCCAGGATGGCGCTCCTGAGGCCCCGCCCGCCCCTCTAGTCAGTGTCGCTCCTGAGACCCCGACTGACCCCCAAACAGCGAGTGTCGGTTTCAAAACCGGTCAATCTCGGGTAGGGGGTCCCGAACTGTGTGTCTGAGGATCAAAGGTAATAGGAGACGGGGGACACGCTGTTTACCCAGGTTCGGGACCTCTTAATGGAGGTAACACCCTACTTCCTTCTTGATTGACTTTGATGAGTATAGGGGTTACAAGAGTTGATCTACCTCGAAATTGTAATGGCTAAACCCTAGATGTCTAGCCTGTATGATTTTGTGATTGCCTCTATGGACTAATCCCTCCGGTTTATATAGACACCAGAGGGCCTAGGGTTGTAGAGAGTCAGTTTGCATAAGAAGGAATCTACACATATGTACGCCAAGCTTGCCATCCACGCAAAGGAGCATCCCATCCGGACACGGGGGAAGGCGTTCTGTCATGTATCTTCATGGCCCATCAGTCCGGCTCACAACACACGAGCCGGACTCCTGAGGACCCCTTAGTCCAAGACTCCCTCAGTAGCCCCTGAATCGGTCTTTTGATGACGATGTGTTCGGCATGCAGATTGTCTTCGGCATCGCAAGGCGGGTTCCTCCTCCGAATACTTCAAAGCAGTCTTCTGAACATGAGAACTGTATCCGGCTCTATATAACAATTACAACCCTCAACCATAAGGGCACAATACTTAATCAAAATAAGGTGTGTCTATTGACAGATTTGTGGGCAAAATGTTACGTCTGGCCCCTTTATTACTTTGAATCATTTTTCGTCCTCCCACTTCGTGTTTCGAGGCACAGCCTCCAGTGACACATCTTGTCAAAGCAGAGATCGTGTCCTCTCATTGCGGGATTCTCATCAATGCGGGCTTGGGTAATCCAACCATGCCATTCACACGACCCCTTGGGAATAGGCGAGGTTTAAGGCTTGAGGGGGGGGGGGCGCTTGATATTCACGGCCTATATAAACGGATAAAGATCCCTTCTTTTTACCCCACGCCTTCTTCCTTCCTCAGCCTTCCCATCGTCCAGCTCCAGCGCCCAAGTTCCGATCTTCCCCACCGCCATCAATCTTTCCAGCCATGTCTGGATCTGGCTCTCAAGGCAAGTGGGTGGCCTCCTCCGTGATGGAGAGGGACATCGAGGGAATCCGGGAGGCGGGATACGTCAGTGCCAACATCACGCACAGGATCCCTGCCAAGAAGCAGGTCATCCCCACCCCAGAGCCTGGAGAGAGGGTTTTTTTTATCCCCCACTTCCTCCATGGACTAGGGTTTCCCCTCCATCCCTTTGTCCGCGGTCTCATGTTCTATTACGGGCTGGATTTCCATGATCTAGCCCCGAATTCCTTTCTCCACATCTCGGCGTTAATCGTCGTGTGCGAGGCGCTCCTCCGGATCCCCCCACACTTCGGCCTATGGCTCAAAGTCTTCAACGTGAAGCCGAAGGTGGTCGACGGATAGCATGTAGACTGCGGTGGCGCCATGGTGAGCAAGATCCTCAACGTCACTTAGCCCAAAAGGGGTCTTCGTGGAGACGGTCAAGATATGGCAGCAGGAGTGGTTCTATATCACTGAACCTCGCGGCGTCAACTGGGCAGCCACTCCTGATTTTAGGTTCGAACCCCCAATGCGGCTCGAGTCGTGGAACAACAAGGGTCTGGACTAGGGATCAATGGACGAAGTTATGATGTTGCAAAAGCGCATCAAGAATATTATTGACAAGAACACCAGCCTCATTGACGTGATCCAGGTGATGTTGTTTCGCCGGATCCTTCCTTGCCAGCACCGTCCTCTCCACATGCGGGAGTTCAATCCGGAAGGACCACAGACCCTACAGTTATTCTTCAGCATGACACACAAAGAGATCTGGAAGCTGCTTTTCAAGGCCCAAAAGTCATGGCCGAAGACGATCGACGACATCGGCCTCGACTGCGACAATCCAGCCACCGAGGTAAATGTTTAGTTTCCGAACATAACTCAGTTTACAAATCAAAGGGGTATGCTTGAAATTTCAATGTTTTAATTAGGGCTCGACAAAGAAAGCAGAGTGGATCAAGTGTCCGGCTCCACTGCCTGAGAACCCAGCTGATCCTCTGCTAACGAGGATGCTCGTCCCGGCGCCGTACCAGGCACTCAAGAAGAAGGCCAAGGAGGCCAAAAGTGGCCTCCGTCATAAAAATACTTCAGACGCTATGTCCGAAGAGACCGAGGCTCACTCCTCCCACGAGGGAGATGAAGATGAGGAGGAGGAGGAAGAGGAAGAAGGCGACTCTCCCCCTAAGGGGGGGAAGAAGAAAAGGGCGGCCTCCGCAGATCCAGAGGCGGAGGCGTCCAAGAGGGGGAAGATATCCCTTTCGGATGGCTCAGATTCGGATGCCTAAGCCATTCCCAAGCGGCACCTGATACGTCTCCGTCGTATCTATAATTTTTGATTGTTCCATGCTAATATTATTCAACTTTCATATACTTTTGGCAACTTTTTATACTATTTTTGGGACTAACATATTGACCCAGTGCCCAGTGCTAGTTCCTGTTTGTTGCATGTTTTATGTTTCGCAGAAACTCAACATCAAACAGAGTCCAAACGGGAAAAACGGACGGAGAATTATTTTGGAATATTTATGATTTTTGGGAAGTGAAATCAACGCGAGACGGTGCCCGAGGTGGCCACGAGGCAGGGGCGTGCCTGCCTACACTGGGCGTGCCCCTGACCCTCATGGGCCCCCCTAAGGCGGTTGCTGCTCTTCTTTGGCCACAATAAAGCTAATTTTTGGAAAAATATCTGGGTGAAGGTTTCAATCCAATCGGAGTTACGGATCTCCGGATATAAAAGAAACAGTGCCAGGGCAGAATCAGGGAACGCAGAAATAGAGAGAGACAGAGAGATAGATCCAATCTCAGAGGGGCTCTCGCCCCTCCCATGCCATGGGAGCCAAGGACCAGTGGGGAAACCCTTCTCCCATCTAGGGAGAAGGTCAAGGAAGAAGAAGAAGAATAAGGGGGATCTCTCCCCCTTGCTTCCGATGGCGCCGAAACGTTGCCGGGGGCCATCATCATCACCGTGATCTACACCAACACCTTTGCCATCTTCACCAACATCTCCATCACCTTCCCCCATCTATATTCAGCGGTCCACTCTCCCGCAACCCGCTGTACGCTCTACTTGAACATGGTGCTTTATGCTTCATATTATTATCCAATGATGTGTTGACATCCTATGATGTCTGAGTAGATTTTCGTTATCCTATCGGTGATTGATGAATTGCCATGATTGGTTTAATTTGCTTGTGGTTATGTTGCTGTCCTATTGTGACCTCCGTGTCGCGCAAGCGTGAGGGGTTTCCGCTGTAGGGTGTTGCAATATGTTGATGATTCACTTATAGTGGGTTGCTTGAGTGACAGAAGCATAAACCCGAGTAAGGGGGTTGTGGCGTATGGGAGAAAGGGGACTTGATAATTTAATGCTATGGTTGGGTTTTACCTTAATGATCTTTAGCAGTTGCGGATGCTTGCTAGAGTTCCAATCATAAGTGCATATGATCCAAGAAGAGAAAGTATGTTAGCTTATGCCTCTCCCACATAAAACTTGCTATCGGTCTAGTAAAGTAGTCAATTGCTTAGGGACAATTTCACAACTTCTACCACCACTTTTCCACACTCGTTATATTTACTTTATTGCTTCTTTATCTAAACAGCCCCTACTTTTTATTTATGTGCTCTTTATATTCTTGCAAACCTATCCAACAACACCTACAAACTACTTCTAGTTTCATACTTGTTCTAGGTAAAGCTAACACTAAGCGTGCGTAGAGTCGTATCAGTGGCAGATAGGACTTGAGAGAATATTTGTTCTACCTTTAGCTCTTTGTTGGGTTCGACACTCTTACTTATCGAAAGGGGCTACAATTATCCCCTACACTTGTGTGTTATCAGCGCCCTAGGGCAAAGCCCCTGGCCGAATCGTGAGTATCTTAGAATGGTTTACATATATCCGATCTCTTATAAGTTGTAGGATAACGTGTTAATTTATATGTATCAGTCCGACCCGTGGTCTTCCCCAACAATCATCATCCTCGGGGAACTCTCTAGCGCCGTCGATGATGGAGAGTGAAATGCCTCTGCGAGCCTCACCGCCAACCGCTACGGATGATGCCAAAGTGTTGTCCGAAAGAGCCTCTCCGAACCATGGAGAGGTGCGGGAGGCCACCAAGACGGTGCCAGAGGGTAATGCCTCGGCTGCCGAGAACATGGGGGAACCAACCCCCATGGAGACTGATGACGGGGGCCATGACCTATCCGGCCCCCAGCCGAACACCATTCCAGAGACCCACACGGCTCCGGAATTGGGCAAGCAACACCCTTTGAAGGAGGGGGAGCATCGACTCCACCAGTGACCTCCATTAATCCGGAGGCGCCGGGCACTTTGGTGGAAACACTTCGACGTGCTTCCATCGTGGACGAGCACCGTACCCTGATTGGTACGGTGGTTGAAAAGGTTCAGTCCACCAAGAGCAGGCTGAACGAAGCCTTCATGAGCCTGCTAACAGGCTTCGAGTTATGCAACGTAATATTCTTTGGCTGCTTTACATATGAAAAAAATGTGCCTGTGTATAGATAGTAGCCCCTGAGACTCTGTTCGGTTTTTGAAAAAAGGTCTGAACAGAGGATCAAATATTTGCTGGAGATAACATACTTGTATATTTTAATAAACAAGCTTCACTATTAGGGGCAATTGTCCAGACCGCCGAAGTATCTGAACTCAGGCAGAAGCTAGAGCGGGCCGATGAGAATGTCGTCCTCATCAACAAGAGGTTTGACGAGGCACAAGGTACGTTTTCGAAAAAATGTTGACACACCTGAAGTAATATACCCATGCGGAGTTTAAGCTCCTGTGTTACCCTGCTCATTGTTGCAGGTAGTGCAGCCGCGGTCGAAACTCTTAAGGGCGACCTTGCCCGAGCCAAGGACCGGGCACGAGAGAGCCAAGCGGCCGCTGACAAAGCGGCTGTAGACTTAAAGACCGAGCAGGTTACCCTCCATCGATACGAGGAGCGGGTGACTAAACTAGATCAAGAGCTCAAGGACGCCACTAGTAAGTGCGAGTCCTTGGTAGAGAAAAATAAAGCCTAGGCGGCCGAGCTTGCCAAGGCCCTTCAAGAGGCCAAGGAGGCGCGGATCGAATCCCGAGCAGCTCGCGAGGAGATCCGACAGGCCGGACAGATAGCGGCCAGTAAGCCTTTTCTTTTCTAGAGTAAATTTGGTAGTCCGAAGTATGCCTTGCTTACTCGACTATGGAGTTCTCCAGACGCCTTTGCGGATCTTCCAAAGAGTGCCGCCGATGCCGCACAGTACTTCCGAGCCCAGGAGGGGCACACGACGGAGAAGCTATTTTGGTCACAGTTCACGGTGCAGGAGCGCCCAACACTTTTGAACGACCAGATGACTCAGTGGGCCGAGTTGCATAGGATGTCCGGATTGGCCATGAGGGACGTCATAGTCTGGCTGTGGCCAACCGAACCCATTCCAAGCAGCTACCTCAGCCTGGTGCAACGACTCGTCGATGCGCTGCCACGAATTGATGCGGTCAAGCGGTCGGCGTACATAGAAGGTGCGCGGATGGCCTTCGCCCGTGTCAAGATGCACTGGGCAAAAATGAAGGTTGCCGTCGTGGCAGTTGAGGGCCCGCCCGGAGGCAAGGGCCACTACAAGACAGAGCGCTATTTTGATGACGTCCTAGAGGGTGCCCGCTTGATAGAGGGTCAATGCTCGAAGGATATTATGTTCGAATGAATGTATCCGGGATGTCCAGACGTTGTATTATAAACCAAGACTTTGTAATATATTTGTGCTTTTATCTGAACTACTTACCTCATGTGCGGCCATAGTTTATTATTCTGAAAGTTTGCCAGTCGTCGGCTTCAGCCCCCACGTAGATGCTACGGGGGTGTTCGGAATAACGTGTAATCACTCTTGACCCAACGTCTTGGTCCGTAAAGGAGGTGGCTTATGTAGCAAACCAGGGAATCATACTATGCGGCTTTAGCACTTTCACTTAGCCACAGGAGATTGATGGTGGGGCTAAGAACTAGCCCCTGGTGCACATGTGGCTGTCCGAACTAGGATGCCTTAGGCGTGTGACCGAACCGAAGTCAATCCTTCATATAATATAGAAAAAATCGCAAGGGATTTATATTAAGTCGCTGAATAGCTGACCAGCTCTCGTCGCACCATGACAATCAATTTTTGGCTTTCTCTATTGAGGTGTTTGACCGGACAAGCCAGAAACACAATCGCAGTAGTTCTCCCTTTACTACCTTAGCCAAAGGAGCCAGACAACCCAACTATTGACCAAAGACATGATTCGGAGCCGATGCATATAATGCAATATTCAGGATGCTGAAGTATACTATAAAAGTGTTCAGACCTTTTTTTTGAGAAAAAAAATGTATGCGGCCGAATAAAGCCCCTGACAATTTAGATCGTGCCGAGGTGTGTATATCAATCTGACGTAAAGAGGGAATACATAATAAAAAATAAGCCAATACCGAACAGGGTTGGGCAAAACAGTTTCCCTTATGGTCCAATTGATACGTCAAAACATGCTTTTACACAGGATGCCATAAGCATCAAGGCTATTTTACATGACGAGAATTTGTGAACAAGGGAAAGTTGTATACAGGTCCTAGAAAGAAAAGGTGGTCTTGAAGATCCTATGCATACCCTGCCGCACGTCTGCGTTGCTTTCGCCTTTGAAGGAGATTCCTTGAGAGGAACGTCCCATGGTTGTCTATACAAAACCAGACTCGGAAAGAGTCCTTGTACGTCCGTGGAGTAGCTAGGTTTTAATGCACCTATGGTATTGAAGAAAAAAGGTGAAGGTCATATAGGGTGAAACCATACTATAGACCTATCCATATTGTGCCTTCGTTGATGCCCAAGGTATTTTGAGTGTGTAATTATGCACACGCGGTACAAATGCCACGGATGTGTATGGTAGTCGGCGAAGGCGAAACTGCTAGTATAGCTTTGGAGTAGCCGAGTTGTCATCGTGTAGAGTGGACCGGACTCGTTTAACATTGTTCGGGGGCTTGATGGCCGATGAGGTGTGCAGTTTTATAAGGCCGCTTTGTGCCTCGGCTGCGAGGGCCGTAGTGTGCTCCTTGGTACGGAGGGAGTGCTCCATGTTTCCATTAACTTTGATAACACTGCGGGGTCCGGGCATTTTGAGATTTAAGTAAGCATAATGCGGGACCGCATTGAAGTGGGTGAAGGCGGTTCGTCTGAGCAGTGCATGATAACCACTGTGGAAGGGGACGATGTCGGAGATCAAGTGTTTGCTTCAGAAGTTGTCCGGCGAACCGAAGACCACTTCCAATGTTATTGAGCCCGTGCAACGAGCCTCTACACCAAGTATTACTCCTTTAAAGATAGTATTAGTAGGCTTGATTCTTGATGGGTCAATACCCATTTTGCAGATCGTCTTTTGATAAACCAAGTTAAGACTACTGCCGCCGTCCATAAGGACTCGGGTTAGATGAAATCCGTAGATGATTGGATCAAGGACCAAGGCTGCCGAACCTCCATGACAAATACTGGTCGGGTGATCCTTACGATCGAAGGTGATTGGACAGGTCGACCAGGGGTTGAATTTTGGGGCGAACGGCTCTACGGCATAGATGTCCCTTAGCGCACGCTTGTGCTCCCTCTTGGGAATATGTGTAACATATATCATATTCACTATTTTTACCTCGGGGAGAAATTTCTTCTGTCCCCCTATGTTCGCTGAGCGAGGCTTGTCATCGTCCTCGCTTGACGGCCCTTTCCCCTTGTGTTCGGTGTTTAACTTACCGACCTGTTTAAAGACCCAACAATTTCTGTTGGAATGATTGGCAGGCTTGTCAGGGGTGCCATGAATCTGGCAAGGCCGATCAAGTATCTTGTCCAAACTAGATGGACCATCTTTGTTTCCTTTGAATGGCTTCTTCCGCTGTCCGGATTTAGAGCCGCCGAATCCAGCATTGACCATCGTGTCTATGGTATCGTCATTGTTATTTCGACCTTTATGCTTGTTGCGTCGTGGCCTACCGTTGCCATCTCTAGCTTTAGAGGTGCCAGAGTCGCTGGTACTGTTGCTCCAACAAGCTAACCAGCTATCTTCCCCCACACAAAAGCGGGTCATGAGTGCAGTAAGGGCTGCCATGGACTTCGATTTTTCTTGGCCGAGGTGTCTGGCTAGCCATTCATCACGGACACTATGTTTAAAGGCCGCGAGGGCTTCACCGTCCGGAAAATCGACAATTTGGTTCTTTTTAATTAAGAACCTAGTCCAGAGTTTGCGGGCTGACTCTCCAGGTTGCTGGACTATATGACTTAGGTCGTCGGTGTACGGAGGCCGGACATAGGTACCTTGGAAGTTGTCTCGAAAGGCGTCCTCCAAATCTTCCCAGCTGCCAATGGAGTTTTTAGGGAGGCTGTTTAGCCAGTGCCGAGCTAGTCCCTTTAGTTTTAGCGGGAGGTACTTGATGGCATGGAAATCATCACCATGAGCCATGTGGATATGGAGAAGAAAGTCTTCGATCCATACTGCAGGATCCGTTGTTCCATCATATGATTCAATGCTCACAGGTTTAAACCCTTCTGGGAACTAGTGCTCCAATACCTCATCGGTGAAGCATAAGGGGTGTGTGGCGCCTCTCTATCGGGCGACGTCACGACGGAGTTTGGATGCCGTTCGTATGCGGTTTTCGGCCTGGGTGAGCTTATGCTTATCGCTGCAGGCCTGATGGTCGTTGTCTCGCATTGGGGCATGCCCCCTTGATCCATAAATTGACCTGGTCTGACCGACTCTATTGTCCAGGTCCTGCCGTAGGTCATAGGTGTATCCTGGGGCCGCTGTCTCTCTGCCTCTACGGCGGGGTGGTGTGGGATGGTGTTCGGCCTGAGTGGCTGCTCTGTCCTGTCCATGCAGTGGCCGGTCTGGTTCATCAGCTCGGTCATGTCTTGACGGTATTGGCTCGATGGCCTCGTCGTCGAATTGTGGTAGTAGCCGACACTTCAGATAACTCTTTGCTGGGTGTTGAAGGCTGTACTCTTCGGCCTGCTAGGACCTGGGTCCATCTATCATTGAGTGTATCCTGTTTGGCTTAGAGCTGTTGTTGCTTCTTTTTTAGGCTTCTCGCAGTGGCGATTAGCTGGCGCTTGAAGCGCTTTTGCTCGAGGGGTTCCTCTGGCACGATGAAGTTTGCGTTGCCGAGGCTCATATCATCCTCGGAGGGTGGTAGATAGTTACTATCCTCCGAGTCCTCATTCCCAACTGGATCGTCAGGGTTAACTTGCCCATCCTCCCAATCATCATGTTCAAATGTTGGCTAGATGGGGGCTTTGGGGTCTTCGGCTTTCTCTGGGGTATTATTGTCTCTGGTGCCGGTATTCCTCTCTTTTTCACGACACGATTTTGAGCGGCACCGCTGACATCGATGCTTTGGTGGTGCCTCAGCAGGTTTGTCCTCAACCGGATCCTTCCCGCCATCACCGTCACCCTCTTTGGGTGTGTCCACCATATACACGTCATATGTGGAGGTGGCCGTACAATGCCCAATAAACGGCGGGTCTTGGCCTTGTTCGTCTCCGACATCATTGTTCATGCCATCGATGTCTTCGGAGGTGTAGTCCAGCATGTCGGTTTAGTCCTCGACAGTGGCTATGAAGTGGGTGGTGGGTGGGACGTAAAATTCCCCGCTCTCAGCCCCTAGTCTGGGCTGGGCATAGTTCGGAAGTGATTCCTCCGTTATGGCAAGGGATCGCATTAGGTCCAGAGCCTCGTTTAAGAGCAA
Source organism: Triticum dicoccoides (assembly GCF_002162155.2). Taxonomy (NCBI): domain Eukaryota; kingdom Viridiplantae; phylum Streptophyta; class Magnoliopsida; order Poales; family Poaceae; genus Triticum; species Triticum dicoccoides. Next base: position 434,247,633 of record NC_041385.1, on the reverse strand, counting down.
GGTTTGGACGGGGAAGCGAGAGTCCATGGAGCTAGGCAGGGCAGAGGCCTCCTGGCCGTGCTCACTTGACGTGGACCTCGAGAGTTCGGAACTAGTATCCGGGGGAGTGTCCGGCTTTCCAATGACAGGGGAGCCCAACTTGACTCCGGGCTTGCCGATGATGCAGCTACCTTGGGGTTTCCAGTAGCAAGCTTCATGATTGAAGAGAGTCCGATGGGCTCTAAACTCCCATCTTCGGACCTGGTGGTTTGCTTTGGATCTAAGGCTAGAGCGGTGGTCGGGGCCGTGAACCCTTCGAAGATCAAGTCCCCTCTGATATCAGCGATATAATTCAGATTTCCAAAACTAATCTGACGACCAGGGGCGTAACTGTTGATCTATTCAAGGTGGGCAATCGAGTTGGCACGCAACGTGAAGCCGCCAAACACGAAAATTTGACCCGGGAGAAAAGTCTCCCTCGAAATGGCATCATTGTAGATGATCGAACAAGCCATCGAACCTTTTGTCGAAGGCATAGTGGAACTCTCAATGAAAGCGCCAATGTCGGCGTTAAAACCGACCGATCTCGGGTAGGGAGGCCCAAACTATGCGTTTGAGGATCAAAGGTAACAGGAGACAGGGGACACGATGTTTACCCAGATTAGGGCCCTCTTAATGGAGGTAATACCCTACTTCCTCCTTGATTGATTTTGATGATTATAGGGGTTACAAGAGTTGATCTACCTCGAGATCGTAATGGCTAAACCCCAGATGTCTAGCCTGTATGATTTTGTGATTGCCTCTATGTACTAATCCCTCCGGTTTATATAGACATCAGAGGGCCTAGGGTTGTACTGAGTCGGTTTGCAGACGAAGGAATCTACACATTTGGATGCCAAGCTTGCCATCCATGCAAAGGAGAATCCCATCCGGACACGGGGGGAAGGCCTTTTGTCTTGTATCTTCACGGCCCATCAGTCCGGCTCACAGCACACGGGCCAGACTCCCGAGGACCCCTTAGTCCAGGACTCCCTCAGCGGGGCTCCTGAGGACGGTGCTCCTGAGGCCACGGCTATCACGACAAATGGCAAGACTCCTGAGGGCCTGCAGACTTAGGAGGTACAAGACCTCACCAATGCCTCCTCCCTCGTCGAGAACCCGATGTACTTCGTCAGCACGGTGCTACGTGAGGCACGGGCGCGCTATCCCATGCCACAAAAGCTCTTTCTCACGCTCCTCGTCACTTCCCGAAAGCTGCGCCACTACTTCCAAGGCCACCCCATCAAGGTTGTCTCAGCCTACCCGCTGGAGAGGGTGCTCCAGAGCCCCAACGCTGCGGGAAGGGTCGCAGAGTGGAACATCTAGCTGCAGGCATTCCAGCTGGAGTTCATCACCACCAGGGTCATCAAGGGCGCGGCCCTTGCAGATTTCATGGCAGAATGGACCGACGTCCCGTCCGTGAAGTATGCGAGGACCGTTCTCTCCTGCCCGGAGACGAGGCACCAGACGGATGGATCATGTACTTTGATGGCGTGTTCGCGCACCAGGGCGCGGGGGCTGGAGTGGTGCTCATTTCACCCACCAAGGACAAGATCTACTACGCCGTACAACTTTGCTTCTAGCAAGGCGAAAAGGTCTCCAACAATATCACGGAATATGAAGGCCTAATTGCCGGCCTCTGGGCTGCGACGGTGTTAGGGTAGAAGCATCTCACCATCAGGGGCGACTCCCAGCTCCTCGTCAACTTCTCCAACAAAGAGTACACACCGAAGGACGAGCACATGGAAGCATACCTGGAGGAGGTACGCAAAATGGAAAAATGATTCTTGGGTTTGGAATTGCAGCATGTGCTATGAGGCACAAACAAGGAGGTAGACAACATCGCCAAGAGGGCGTCCTGACGGCTGCCTCAGGAGCCAGGCGTCTTCAAGGAATAGCTCTTCAAGCTGTCAGCAGCCCCCCGCTGTGGAACCAACACCACCTCAGGAGGACCTCCCACGAGCCCCTACAACAGGTGCCCCAGCTTGCAGCCCAACCTCGGGAGCCTGTCTGCTTTTCACGCCCGAGCCTCAGGAGGGGTGCTGGACTGAGGAGTTCAAGGCGTACTTGCTTCAGGGGACCTTGCCGGAGAAGGAGGAAAATGCGGAGCGCGTGGCTCACCAAGCCACCACGTACTGCATCCAGGACGTTGGGCTTTATCGGAAGTAGCCAAACGACGTCTCTCTGCGGTGCATCTCCATGAAGCAGGGACACGAGCTGTTGCTGACATACATGGCAGGGACTGCGGGCATCACTCTTTGTCGCGCACCCTCATGGGAAAGGCGTTCCGTAGTGGGTTCTACTGGCCCACAACGCTCAATGATGCCACCGAGCCGGTGAGATCCTGTGAAGCCTGCCAATTCCATGCCAAGCAGATCCACCAACCCGCTTAGGGTCTCCAGACCATCCCTCTCTCATGGCCGTTCGTGGTCTAGGGGCTGGACATCTTGGGTCCATTCCCTCGAGAGCCTGGGGGCTACCTCTACCTATATGTCATCATCGACAAGTTCACCAAGTGGACGGAGGTAGAAGCCGTCCACACCATCCCGGCCGGCTCGGCCATCAAGTTCATCAAGGGCCTCGTGAGCCGGTTCAGGGTTCCTAATTGCATCATCACCGTCAATGGACCTTAGTTCACCAACAAACTTTTCAAAACATACTGTGCCAACCTTGGAACGCAGATATGCTACGCTTCAGTGGCGCACCCCATGAGCAATGACCAGGCCGAGCACACCAATGCTGAGGTCCTGAGAGGCCTCAAGGCAAGGACCTTCAAGAAGAAGCTCAAGGCCTATGGTAGGGGCTGGCTCGATGAGCTCCAGTCCGTGCTGTGGTCCATCCGCACCATCACAACCAAGCCGACAGGCGAGACCCCGTTCAAGCGGTTCTTACTCACGAGCTCAAGCATCACTCCACCCGGGTCTTGGCGTTTGACGAGGCACGCCAGGATGCCACGCGGGGGATGGGCCTCGTGTTAGGGAAGGAATGCCGCCGTCAAGCCTCGCTCCGAGCGGCAAGGTACCACTGCTGCAGCGTCCGCCCCAGGATGCTCGAGGTGGGTGATCTCATCCTAAGGCAGGTGCTCTCCAGGGAATGGCTGCACAAGCTCTCACCCATGTGGGAGGGTCCGTTTAGGATCACCCGTGTCTCCAGGCCTGGTGCCGCATGCCAGGAGACACAGGATGGGATCGCAATCCAGAACGCCTGGAACATCCAGCACCTCCAGAAGTTCTACCCACGAAGCAAGGCCCCGTGCCTGTGAAGGTCTCCGCTCATGACACTCTCACGTAATAATGAGTGGGGATGTACATGCCTCGGAGTCTCCTGAGTGCCGCCCGCGGGCCTCACGGGGGCTCCCTCCCACATCCTAGTGGCAGCACTTAGTTCTGCGCTGGTGAGAAGACTAGTCTAGGTGCCGGACGCGGTTGTTCTTTTGCTTGCTTTCTGTAGCTGGTTTGCAACTTCTTAATAAAATTTGGAGTTTTCTTGTTTTCATTTGCCAGAGATGGAAATTTTCTCCTCTTACTTCTCTCGCCTCTCAGTCTTGACCCAGGAAGAGCGTCAGTTTCCCGTTGCTCCTTCTCATGCGTCCCACGCACGGGGGCTAGGCAGGTGTGTGCGTTTGGGTTCACTCGCACCGCAAACACACCTCGCCGAAGCCTCGACTTCTTTAATCCTCGCGATATGGTCTTGAATGATCTCGTGGGCATGCACACCCTCTTAAGTCTGTGCCTCCGAGCAGTGCGACACGGTGTACCAGCCCCAACCAACCCATGCCTGGGGGTCATGCGAGGAAGTGTGAGATGCCCCGTCAAGCTTTCTAATAACTCTGCAGCTCTACAAATGCCTCCTGAGGCCCTACGGCTCCGGAGTCATCAGGAAGGGAGCTTCACTGGACGCTGCCGGAAAGGTGCACCCTCGTGGGGCAGGAAACTGCCGCAAGCATATCAAGCTAAGTTACCTTAATTGCACCTGCTTGGAACATGGGTATCATGGCACAATATCCGAATAACAAACATGGCATAGTGGCATAAGTGCCATAGTTCAGTACACATCCTAGTGGGGCCCTCTACTTTTTCTTTCAAATGCAGCAGAAAGGAAAGGTTAAACAAAAGCGGGCCGCACAGCTGCGGCAGCTCCCAAGGTCAGGCTCCGGCAACGCCCGACGCTCAGTCCGAGCCCTCCTCCCACTTCACTGGAGCGCAACAACGAGTGACCCATCGCCTTCCCCGATCCGAGCCCGGTGGTGGGGCGGCTGATCATAGCCGCCGCTGCTGGAGCTCTTGCCAAAGGAGGAGCCGTCGCCACTGGGGGGAGGCACGGCAGTCGCCAAGAGTAAGCTCACCCTCGTCATCGTCGCGGCCGTCGTTAAGGCCAAGCTCATCGTCGCTGCTACCGTCCTCGGGGTAGCACCTCGCACGGCGGCCGTCCTTCCTGAACACCCTCATGTAGAGGGTCACGAGGCCATCGTACGTGAAGTGGAGGGTGCAGCTTCCGCACAGGCCTCGTGTGCAGGCGAACGCCTGCCAACCACGGGTCAAGTCCATGTTGCCTGCGATGGTGACCTTGACCCCGACCCATGAGGCCCTGCTGCAGCAGCCGTCAGCCTGCAGCTAGAGGCTGTCAAGCCCCGTGGCCGGTAGCTCACCGGCGAAGAAGTGCGGAAGCTGGAGCTCCAGGAGCCTCTCCGACCACACACGAACTCCAGGAGCACATCCACCGAGAGGAAACACGACCGAGGAGGCCTGGTGACCATGTCATGCCTCCCCTCATCGCAGGGGCTGCCCCGTCCTTGGTGCCCCCCACCATGAAAGGAAGCGCCACCGCGGCTTCCCAAACCGACGCCGGCCCCCGGAGAAGTGCGCTCACGCGCTTGAGGAGCTACCGCCGGGGTCGCAGCATACTTGCAGAGACGGTCGCGGCCTCTCTTGGGCGGCGGAGAACCCGACCCCTCCTTGGGGGCCTTTCCCTTCTCGGCAGCGGAGAACTTCCTCGTCGGCGCCATAGACTCTATAGCAAGACGGCGAGACGAAGAAGAGGAAGGAGCGCGCAACAAGAAGATGGAGATGAGCGAGGGGGCTCTGCCCCTCCCCTCATTTATTGCCGAAGGGAGGCCAACCGTCGGCCTCCATGATCCCACGCAATGATGGTTTTTTCTCTGCATGCAGCAGGGACACGTCATGTCAAATGGTTGCCGAGGATGCGTGGGGAATCAGAGATGCCCACGTCCCATCAATCAGCATGTGTCGACCAAGGCCGCAGGAGGTTAGGGCCCGCGGCGCTCCGCACTTGCCCTTTGGCTTCGGCCCCAAGCCAAGTTCAAGCGCGCCTTGGGCCCGGGGGCTACTGTTGGCGTTCTAGGAATAGGGGTACCCACACTTGCCTGCCTGCGGCCCATGGCGTGGCTCCATCAATGGCCCGGTACAGCCCACCTTCAGCATCAACGACTGATATGTCCATTTTGCATCATGCTTTTATATAGATATTTATTGCATTATGGGTTGTTACTACACATTATGTCACAATACTTATGCATTTTCTCTCTTATTTTACAAGGTTTACATGAAGAGGGAGAATGCCGACAGCTAGGATTCTGGGCTGGAAAAGGAGCAAATATTGGAGACCTATTTTGCACAACTCCAAAAGTCGTAAAACTCCAGAAAGTCAGTTTTGGAATATATTAAAAATATTGGGCGAAGAAGTACCAAAGGGGGGGCACCCACTATCGACGAGGGTGGAGGGTGCACCCCCTGCCTCGTGGGCCACATGGCAGCCCCCCGATGCCCATCTTCTGGTATATGGTGTCTTTTGCCCTGGAAAAAAATTCATAAGATAGCTTTCGGGATGAAACGCCGCCGTCTCGAGGCGGAACCTAGGCGGAACCAATCTAGGGCTCTGGCGGAGCTGTTTCTGCCAGGGAAACATCCCTTTGGGAAGGGGAAATCGTCGCCGTCGTTATCACCATCGATCCTCTCATCGAGAGGAGGTCAATCTCCATCAACATCTTCACTAGCACCATCTCCTCTCAAACCCTAGTTCATCTCTTGTATCCGATCTTTGTCTGAAAACCTAAGATTGGTACCTGTGGGTTGCTAGTAGTGTTGATCACTCCCTATAGTTGATGCTAGTTGGTTTATTCGGTGGAAGATCATATGTTCAGATACTTTATGCATATTAATAACCCTCTGATTATGAACATGAATATGATTTGTGAGTAGTTACGTTTGTTCCCGAGGACATGGGAGAAGTCTTGTTATAAGTAGTCATGTGAATTTGGTATTCGTTTGATATTTTGATGAGATGTATGTTGTCTTACCTCTAGTGGTGTTATGTGAACATCGACTACATGACACTTCACCATTATTTGGGCCTAGGGGAAGGCGTTGGGAAGTAATAAGTAGATGATGGGTTGCTAGAGTGACAGAAGCTTAAACCCTAATTTATGCGTTGCTTCGTAAGGGGCTGATTTGGATTCATATGTTTCATGCTATGGTTAGGTTTACCTTAATTCTTCTTTCATAGTTGCAAATGCTTGTGAGAGGGGTTAATCATAAGTGGGATGCTTGTCCAAGGAAGGGCAGTACCCAAGCACCGGTCCACCCACATATCAAATTATCAAAGTAACGAACGCGAATCATATGAGCATGATGAAAACTAGCTTGACGATAAATCCCATGTGTCCTCGGGAGCAGTTTGCTTTATATAAGAGTTTGTCCACGCTTTTTCTTTGCTACTAAAAGGATTGGGCCATGTTGCTGCACCTTGTTTACTTTTGTTACTTGTTACCTGTTACGAATTACCTTATCACAAAACTATTTGCCACCGATAATTTCAGTGCTTGCAGAGAATACCTTACTGAAAATCGCTTGTCATTTCCTTCTGCTCCTCGTTGGGTTCGACACTCTTACTTATCGAAAGGACTACAATATATCCCCTATACTTGTGGGTCATGAAGACTCTTTTCTGGTGCCGTTGCCGAGGAGTGAAGCGCCTTTGGTAGGTGGAATTTGGTAAGGAAAAAATTATATAGTGTGCTGAAATTTACTGTCACTTGTTTCTATGGAAAATAATCCTTTGAGGGGCTTGTTTGGGGTATCTTCACCCCGACCAGTAGAGCAAAGAGTTGATCCTCAACCTACTAAACCTACTGAAAATGTTTATTTTGAAATTCCTTCGGGTATGATAGAGAAACTGCTAGCTAATCCTTTTACAGGAGATGGAACATTATATTCCGATATGCACCTAATCTGTGTGGATGAAGTTTGTGGATTATTTAAGCTTGCAGGTATGCTTGAGGATGTTACCAAGAAGAAGGTCTTCCCTTTATATTTGAAGGGAAAGGCATTGACATGGTTTAGGTTATGTGATGATATTGGATCATGGAACTACAACCGATTGAAATTGCAATTTCATCATAAGTTTTATCCTATGTATCTGGTTCATTGTGATCATAATTATATATATAATTTTTGGCCTCGTGAAGGATGTATCGCTCAAGCTTGGGGGAGGCTTAAGTCAATGTTATATTCATGCCCCAATCATGAGCTCTCAAGAGAAATTATTATTCAAAAAATTTATGCTCAGATTTCTCTCAATAATCGCTCCATGCTCGATACTTCTTGTACTAGTTCTTTTAGGACGAAGACTATTGAATTCAGATGGGATTTATTGGAAAGAACTAAACACAACTATGAAGATTGGGAACTGGACGAAGGTAAGGAGTCAGTATAACACCTAAGTTTGATTGTGTTAAAACTTTTATGGATACCGACGCTTTTCGTGAATTTAGCACTAAATATGGACTTGGCTCTGAGTTAGCAGCTTCTTTCTGTGAATCATTTGCTACTCATGTTGATCTCCCTAAGGAGAAGTGGTTTAAATATCATCCTCCCATTGAAGTAAAAGTAGTAGAACCTATTAAAGTTGAAGAAAAGACTATCACTTATAATGTTGATCCTATTGTTCCTATCGTTTATATTGAGAAACCACCTTTCCATGTTAGAATAAAGGATCATGCTAAAGCTTCAACTGTGGTTTGTAAGAGTAATGCTAGAACACCTACACCACCTGAGCAAATTAAAGTTGAACCTAGTACTGCTATGGTTAAGGATCTCTTGGTCGATAATATTGATGGACATGTTATTTACTTCTGTGATGAAGCTGCTAGAATTGCTAGACCCGATACTAAAAATAAACATAGACCTGTTGTTGGCATGCCTGTTGTTTCTGTTAAAATAGGAGATCATTGTTATCATGGCTTGTGCGATATGGGTGCTAGTGCGAGTGCAATACCTCATTCTTTATACAAGGAAATTATGCATGATATTGCACCTGCTGAGATAGAAGATATTGATGTTACAGTTAAGGTTGCCAATGGAGATACTATTTCACCAATTGGGATTGTTAGAGATGTTGAAGTCTTGTGTGGGAAAGTTAAATATCCTACTGATTTTCTTGTTCTTGGTTCCCCACAAAATGACTTTTGTCCCATTATATTTGGTAGACCCTTCTTGAATACTGTTAATGCTAAGATATATTGCGAAAAGGATATTGTTACCGTTGGTTTAGGGGACATGTATCATGATTTTAATTTTGCTAAATTTCATAGACAACCCCATGATAAAGAATTGCCTAGTAAAGATGAAATAATCGGTCTTGCTTCTATTGCTGCCTCCTAATGATCCTTTAGAACAATATTTGCTAGACCATGAAAATGATATGATCATGAATGAAAGGAGGGAAATAGATGAAGTATTATTTAAATAGGGACCTATATTGAAACACAACTTGCCTGTTGAAATCCTAGGGGATCCTCCTCCACCCAAGGGTGATCCCGTGTTTGAGCTTAAACCATTACATGATACTCTTAAATATGCTTATCTTGATGAAAAGAAGATATATCCTGTTATTATTAGTGCTAGCCTTTCAGAGCAGGAAGAAGAGAAATTATTGAAAACTCTGAAGAAGCACCGTGCTGCTATTGGATATACTCTTGATGATCTTAAGGGCATTAGTCCCACTCTATGCCAGCACAAAATAAATTGGAAAAAGACGCTAAACTAGTTGTTGATCACCAATGGCGGTTAAATCCTTAGATGAAAGAAGTGGTAAGAAATGGAATATTAAAGCTTCTGGAAGCAGGTATAATTTATCCTGTTGTTGATAGTCAGTGGGTAAGTCATGTCCATTGTGTCCCTAAGAAGGGAGGTATTACTGCTGTTCCTAATGATAAAGATGAATTGATCCCACAAAGAAGTGTTACAGGTTATAGAATGATAATTGATTTATGCAAATTAAATAAAGCTACTAGAAAAGATCATTACCTTTTACCTTTTATTTATCAAATGCTAGAAAGATTATCCAAACACACACATTTTTGCTTTCTAGATGGTTATTCTGGTTTCTCTCAAATACCTGTGTTAAAAGAGGATCAGGATAAGACCACTTTTACTTGCCCTTTCGGTACCTTTGCTTATAGATGTATGCCTTTTGGTTTATGTAATGCACCCGCTACCTTTCAAAGATGTATGACTGCTATATTATCTGACTTTTGTGAAAAGATTGTTGAGGTTTTCATGGATGATTTTTCCGTGTATGGAACTTCTTTTGATGATTGCTTAAGCAACCTTGGTCGATTCTTGCAGAGATGTGAAGAAACAAATCTTGTCTTTAATTGGGAGAAGTGCCACTTTATGGTTAATGAAGTTATTGTCTTGGGGCATAAAATTTCTGAAAGAGGTATTGAAGTTGATAAAGCTAAAGTTGATGCTATTGAAAATATATCGTGTCCGAAGGACATCAAAGGTATAAGAAGTTTCCTTGGTCATGCCGGTTTTTATAGGAGGTTCATTAAAGACTTCTCAAAAATTCCTAGGCCTCTGACTAATCTCTTACAAAAAGATGTTCCTTATGTTTTTGATGATGATTGTGTAGAAGCATTTGAAATACTTAAGAAAGCCTTGATTTCTGCACCTATTGTTCAGCCTCCTGATTGGAATTTACCCTTTGAAATCATGCGTGATGCTAGCTATTATGTTGTAGGTGCTGTTCTAGGACAAAGAGTTGATAAGAAATTAAATGTTATCCAATATGCTAGTAAAACTCTAGACAGTGCCCAGAGAAATTATGCTACTGCCGAAAAAGAATTTTTAGCAGTTGTATTTGCTTGTGATAAATTCAGACCTTATATTGTTGATTCCAAAGTAACTATTCACACTGATCATGCTGCGATTAAATATCTTATGGAAAAGAAAGATGCTAAACCTAGACTTATTAGATGGGTTCTCTTGCTACAAGAATTTGATTTGCATATTGTTGATAGAAAGGGAGCTGAGAACCCCGTTGCAGACAACTTGTCTAGGTTAGAGAATGTTCTTGATGACCCACTACCTATTGAGGATAGCTTGATGAACAATTGGTTGTCATAAATGCTTCTCGTACTGGTCCATGGTATGCTGATTATGCTAATTACATTGTTGCTAAATTTATACCACCTAGTTTCACATACTAGCAAAAGAAAAAGTTCTTCTATGATTTAAGACATTACTTTTGGGATGACCCACGCCTTTATAAAGAAGGAGTAGATGGTGTCATTAGACGTTGTGTACCTGAGCATGAATAGGAACAGATCCTATGCAAGTGTCACTCCGAGGCTTATGGAGAACACTACACTGGATATAGAACTGCACATAAGGTATTGCAATCCGGTTTTTTATTAGCCCACTCTCTTCAAAGATGTCCATAAGTTTGTCTTATCTTGTGATGAATGTCAAAGAATTGGTAATACTAGTAGACGCCAAGAAATGCCTATGAACTATTCACTTGTTATTGAACCATTTGATGTTTGGGGCTTTGGTTATATGGGATCTTTTCCTTCCTCTAATGGGTATACATATATTTTAGTTGTTGTTGATTAGGTTACTAAGTGGGTAGAAGCTATTCCAACTAGTAGTGTTGATCATAACACTTCTATTAAGATGCTTAAAGAAGTTATTTTTCCGAGGTTTGGAGTCCCTAGATACTTAATGACTAATGGTGGTTCACATTTTATTCATGGTGCCTTTCGTAAAATGCTTGCTAAGTATGATGTTAATCATAGAATTGCATCCCCATACCATCCATAGTCTAGTGGTCAGGTAGAATTGAGTAATAGAGAGATTAAATTAATTTTGCAAAAGACTGTTAATAGATCTAGAAAGAATTGGTCCAAGAAACTTGATGATGCATTATGGGCCTATAGAACTACATATAAGAATCCTATGGGTATGTCTCTGTATAAAATGGTTTATGGAAAATCATGTCACCTACCTCTCGAACTAGAACATAAGGCATATTGGTTTATTAAAGAGCTAAATTATGATTTCAAACTTGCCAGTGAGAAGAGTCTATTTGACATTAGCTAACTTGATGAATGGAGAACCCAGGCCTATGAGAACGCCAAATTGTTTAAAGAAAAAGTTAAAAGATGGCATGACAAAAGGATACAAAAGCGCGAGTTTAATGTAGGTGATTATGTTTTGCTATACAACTCTCTTTAAGATTTTTTGCAGGAAAATTTCTCTCTAAATGGGAAGGTACTTACATTATTGAGGAGGTCTATCATTCTGGTGCCATAAAAATCAACAACTTCGAAGGAACAAATCCGAATGTGGTAAACGGTCAAAGAATCAAACATTATATCTCAGGTAATCCCATAAATGTTGAAACCAATGTTGTTGACACCGTAACCCCGAAGGAGTACATAAGGGACACTTTCCAGAACGTTTCAGACTCTGGAAAGGAATAGTATGTCGTACGGTAAGTAAAACGACTCCAAAATAGTTCAATAGCAATTTTTTTCCATTTTGGAATATTTAGGAAAATAGGAAAATAAGAAGTATTCCGGAAAGGGCATGAGGCATCCACGAGGGTGGAGGGCGCGCCCCTGCCTCGTGGACACCTCGTGTGCCCTCCAGACTCCGTTTTCTTGCACAATACTTCTTTTGGTCGGTAAAAATTCATTATATAATCTCCCGAAGGTTTTGACCACCGTACCACGACAAAATCCTCTGCTTTTGTTTTGAGCTGTTTTTCTGACACATCTAGATCACCATGACGTCTTCAAGCGCCACCAAGGACAAGTTTTTTGAGAAGGTCATAAACCCCTACCTCGTGGAGGTGCTGCAACACCCTCAAACCATTGAGATGCGTGAGGGGGTGCTGCACATCCGCGATGTTGAGGGACCAAGGAGGACCGAAAGCGTGGAGACAAGACTCGAAGAAATGGAGCAACAAGTTTTGAAGTGCCAAGGGATGGTGGAATGCGGACTCAACGCCAACCACATGATGATCGTGGAGTTCACCAACAACCACAAGCTGGATGCCAAGAACATTGGGGAGACCATCTTCAAGCTTCACGAGAAAATCGAGCACCTCCAAGCCCAGATCTATGACCTGCAATACCAAAACTATGAGTGCGAATATAGATTCAAGAGGATTAGCTTGGCTGCAGATTTGAGGATCCCGGTGACTCGATCATCCTTCTATGATGGCGAGCCTATGCCTTGGAAGATGGACGACAAGCCTACATCATCAACAACTCCATCATCACCACCTCCGAAGAAACAGACATAAACACATGGGTATGGGAACTCCCCTTGGCAACTGCTAAGCTTGGGTTAGGTGCCCGGATATCGTATCACCATCACACTTCTATATTTACCGTTTTTCTTAGTTCGATCATTTTGGTTATATCTTGATCTAGTAGAATAAAGTTTAGTATGATCTAGCTTTGAATTTTTGTGTTGATCCCTATCTATGTAATCGAGTCTCAGAGCTACATATAATAAAGATTAGTTTTGAGTCGAGGCTTTGCTATCTTGCTATGATCTTGAGGGAATAAAAGAAAAAGAAAGAATAAAAAGAAACAAAAAGATCATATTGATCTTATGAAGAGTAATGACTTCACACATAAAGAGGATGATGAATAAAAGTTGTTGGGAGTTGACAAACATAGTTTTGGTCATCGTTGCAATTAATATGAAGTAATAAATTAAGAGAGGTTTTCACATATAAACATACTATCTTGGACATCTTTTATGATTGTGAGCACTCATTAAAATATGACGTGCTAAAAAGTTGATGTTGGACAAGGAAGACAACGTAATGGGTTATGTTTTATTATATCCGAAATAAATTATATTGTCATGGATCATCCAACATGTTGAGCTTGCCTTTTCCCCTCATGCTAGCCAAATTCTATGCACCAAGTAGAGATACTGCTTGTGCTTCTAAACATCCTTAAACCCAGTTTTGCCATGAGAGTCCACCATGTCTGCCTATGGATTGAGTAAGATCCTTCAAGTAAGTTGTCATTGTGGCAAGCAAGAAAAATTGCTCTCTAAATATGTATGATCTATTAGTGTGGAGAAAATAAGCTTTATACGAGCTTGTGATATGGAAGAAATAAAAGCGATGGACTGCATAATAAAGGTCCCTATAACAAGTGGCAACATAAAGTGACATTCTTTTGCATTAAGATTTTGTGCATCCAACCATAAAAGCACATGACAACCTCTGCTTCCCTCTGCGAAGAGCCTATCTTTTATTTTTTGTCTTATAACTTATACAAGAGTCATGGTGATCTTCACCTTTCTTTTTTACACATTATCCTTTGGCAAGCACTATGTGTTGGAAAGATCCTGATATATATATCCAATTGGATGTGAGTTTTCATAAAGCATTATTGTTGACATTACCCTTGAGGTAAAAGGTTGGGAGGCGAGACTATAAGCCCCTATCTTTCTTTGTGTCCGATTGAAACTTCATACCCATAAGTATTGCGTGAGTGTGAGCAATTGTGAAAGATTAAATGATAGTTGAGTATGTGGACTTGCTGAAAAGCTCTTATATTGACTCTTTCTGATGTTATGATATATTGCAATTGCTTCAATGACTGAGATTATAGTTTGCTAGTTTTCAATGAAATTTCCGATTCATACTTTACATTGTGAATAGATAGTTACTTTAGCATAAGAAATTATATGACAATATATATATATATATATATATATATATATATATATATATATATATATATATATATATATACAGACGGTCTATTCTGCTAATATTAGCAGAATAACTATTCTGCACACCACTTCCGCACTGCACGCTGAACGCAAGTGCACTGCAAATTCTTGACGACGAGCACTGCAATATAGACTAGTGAACTTCTCGTCGGAAAAAACTGCACGCGGTGTTTTTTCGGTACTGTTTTCGCTCTAATTTTTTAACCGTTTATTGGAATTAGGCGTGTAATATACCGTTGAAAAGCTATGGATTAGGCGCAACTTCGACATGTTGAACACTTTTCTAGATTCCACACAGTTTAAGAGCAGTTTTGAAAATGGTGCGGCGGATGACGAGTGGCGCGAGCATTTTTTCACGTTTTTTTCTAAACCGCTTGTCAGAATGAAGCAAATGATACGCCGTTGGATAGATATCATCAAGGCGCATCTTTTTCATATATAAATCTTTCTCTAATTCGTTACGATTTAAGAGCAGTTTCAACTTTACTAAATCACGGAATTCTGTTTTTTGAAGTTTTTTAAAAATTTTGGTACTGTTTTCGCTCCAGTTTTTGAACCGTTTGTCGAAATGAGGCATGTGATACGCTGTTGGAAAGCTACGAACGAGGTGCAACTTTCATATGTTGCAATGTTTTTGAGATTCCTTACGGTTTTAAGTTAATTTTGAAAATCGTGCGGCGGACGACGAGTGGCAGCGGCCGTTTTTCGCGAATTTTTGGCAAACCGCTGGTCGGAATGATTCAAACAATACGCCATTGGAAAGGTATTGACGAGGCACAACTTTTTCATGTAGAACACTCTCTCTAATTCTTTACGGTTTAAGAGAAATTTCGAATTTACCAAAATGCGGACACTCTGTTTTTCACGACACCCAAATCGACGTGGGTACTTCATCCGACTGAAAACCGCACTGCAACGGACAAAAGACCGCACTGCATCACATGGGTAAGAGAACTGCATGGTTTTTTCTTTTATTCAAACGTATTTTTTTCAAGAACGAGAAAGTAGAGTGCACTTCACATCAGGTGTAAATGAACCACAACACTATTAAGAAGTGAACCGCCTTACTTTTTTCGCTTCGGTAACAATTTTTCAACAAAACATAAACTTTCTTACACAAGTTTTTTGTGAGTTTTTGTTGTCTTTTTTTCAACAATTTTTCATGAACGAGAGTGCACCGCAGAGTTGAGGGCAAATGAACAGCGACACATGTTGAAGTGAACCTCATTGCTATCTTTTTGTTTCGTTTAGAAAAGCCGCACTTTCATGTTTTGTCTCGTACGAGTTTTTGTTGTCTTTATTCAAAAAAACATGAACAAGAGTGGACAGCACAGACGAATCAAATTAACCGCGACATATATCAAAATGAACCGCATTACTATCTTTGTTGTTTCGCTAAAATTTTAGCACTTTCATGTTGGGCACAAGTGAACAACATCACTCTAAAAAATGAACCACATCCAAGGACGAAACACACTTCATACAGAGAGGTAATGAAACATCATTCTTTTTACACAAACAGTACACACGAGACACCAAATTTAGCATATGAGACACTTGTTTTCTTCGTCACAGGATGAGCTAATGCACTCCAAGCCCACGTTTCTGAACCGCACGAGGTGCCCTAAACTGTAGTGCACTAAACATACAAAGAAAACACAAACTCGTCACATAAATAGATGGTGCTTCCCGGCAAAGAACATGCCAACGCACTGCAAAAACATGCCAATGCACTGCACGGAGAAATAGATGGTGCTTCAATGGAAAGGACATGCCAACACACTGCAAAAACATGGCAATGCACTGCATGGAATGTGCCTGACGAACCGCTCGCTCAAGAAAGTAAAATGCAACATGACTCAAAAAAATCACCATGGCACGGATCCTGCACGGGGTGTTGTACTGCAAGCGGTTGCATTCCTTTTTCTTCCTGCAAAAAATAGCAAAAAAATGAATCGCACTTAATTTGTGAATCGACTTGTAGCAAACAAAGAAATTGCACTGAATTGACAAAGGAAAATGACCCTGCATCACCTCCTCTAGTCCTCTCACTGCTTGTGGTCGTCAACACTCGATCTGATGGCGCACTAACACCGCAGCTGCTCTGGTGTAGACAAATCATGGGGGAGAGAGATCATTAAGGAGGCTGTGAGAGAAAGAGGCTCGGAGAAACGCTGTTGACCGTGGCGCGCCGTGGCGGGGGATGTGCTGGTGGATCCGGGCTGAGGGAGGTGGCACGGGGATGGGGCTGCGGTGGTGCCCGCGCCGGGCACCAAGGTGCAGAGGGGCCGGCATCTGCGGTCGGATCGGGGGATGGACTGCATCGACGTGCCTACCATCCTGCACACGCACACGCTGCAAACTGCTTGGGGGCGCAGAGGGGCCGATGGTGGAGTTCCTCGTCCTTCTCCCCTGCGGTGGGCGGCGTGGGATGGGGTGAGAACCCCATCCGAACTGCACGGCGCCGTGGCCCTCATCGGATCTGATGGGGAGGTGCTGCTCCTCCCAGATCGAGAGCAGCCCCGACGACGGCTGTTGATGCACCGCACGATGGATACTCGCCGGATCTAGGAGGGAGATGGCATGGAGGTGTTGCAGCAGATGAAGAGGGCCGGCACAGCCGAGGTGCAGCGGCACAGTACGTGGATGACGACGGGGCGAGGAGCGCGGAGTGGTTGCAGGGGCATGCGACGCGGGGTGGTTGGTGGCCAGGGAGGGTGGCGCGGGGTGTCTGGTGGCCGAGGAGGGTGGCACGGGGTGGTGGCCGGCAGCGGGTGGCGTGGGGTGGTTGGTGGCGAGGGCGGGCGACGGTGTGTGTTGGCTGAGCGCGAAGTGGTTGGCCATATCCCGGCGGTGGTGGGTGGATCTGGCCGTAGCAGCACTGCAGGAGGTCATTGGGGAGGAGGCCGAAGTTGGGGAGGTGGG
>NC_041385.1:434215882-434230283 GCF_002162155.2 Triticum dicoccoides | reverse complement strand
GGCCTGCGGGAGGAGGAAGTGGAAGTGGGAGTGAGGAAGATGGGTAGGTGGGCTGCAGGGATGGGGTGGTATTTTTCGAGCTGTTATGAGAATAAGCCGAGGTGCGTGCGGTTCACGTCGGGTCGGTACAGTGGGTTAGGTGGGGGTGTGCAGAATAAGATTAGGTGTGGAGAATAAGGTCTTAAGGGGTGTTATCATAATAGACCCACCCTATATATATATATATATATATATATATATATATATATATATATATATATATATATATATATATATATATATATATATATACAGACATTCTATTCTGATAATATTAGCAGAATAACTATTCTGATAACACTTCCGCACTGCACGCTCAACGCAAGTGCACTGCATCTTCTTGATGCCGGGCACTGCAGTGCTTTCACGGCAGAACTGCTTCATTTTCTGGTGTTCCGCCCGCGTTTTCTGTGTGGAATCGGGTGTTGTGGGATGATTCAGTTTGTGTCTGCATTTCATTTTAGCTTTATTCTTTCTAATTTATAGGAAAACTACTAAAGTGCTTGCAAATCGAGGGATTTGGCGGACGAGCTTCTCTCTGTTCGTTCGTGTTCGCGTCAGATGCGATTTTTTTGTGGCCGGATGTTATTTTTTAGTAGGAATTCTTTGGTTGCGTTCGTTTTAATCGGTCCGTTCACTCTATAATTTGTTAATTTTTAAGAGTTAGTTTTCAATTCTTTGTTATTTTGATTGTCGTGGCGGGTGAGCTTCATCCGCTCCTCTGTTCTTGTCGATTTTTTTGATTTTGCTCGTCCATGCGTGTTTGAATATTGTAATTACTGTTGCTATAGGTTTGAATTCATTGTATTGCTGGTATAATTGTCATTTTTTTAATCGCAATCTTGAAATGAAATCTGACGTTGTTCATCCCGTTGCCGTGTCTTCCGTGTAAATTTTTCGGTGGTATTTTCCTATAGTTTAGTGGATGTACAATTTTTAGGCTAGTTATGGAATTGCGAGTGAAATTGGCACCTCTGGTAGTCTATCACATGTCCGCAGTTTTACTGGTTTAATTTTATTTTTTATGGTCGTGGCATACGTTGTAGTGCACTGCATTTTCTTTGGTAGTGTACTTCGTTGTAGGTGCATTACAGTGGTTATGTCTGCTTATGAGATTTCATCTTTTCTTAGACTGCATTTTGTGTTCTAGATGACTGCATAATATGCATTTCCGTACTGCATTAGCAGTGTTGTTAATGTTGAATTCTGCTATTAGGATGGATGGTCTATTATACGCTTTTGTTAGCTGAATAAAAATTATAAGAATTTTTTTGAACTGCATACTATGATAATTGTTCCTGAACATGATATGTTAACTGCAAAGTTTCGACCATTGCTTTTTTTATTATTAGTACCACACTATGTGCTTGAGAGAACTGCATTACTGCCAACATCAACTTTGTCTAAAAAGGATGATAAAATGAGGTAGTTGAGGTTGCATACATTAAATAGGTATTGTTCAAATTGTCTGATGGACATAGTTTTCAAAGCATACACCATAACCAAAGCATTAGAAATATTGGTTGCTTCATATTAGACAGCCTAGAGTGCAAATATTGTAAACTTGATGGAGTCTTCTTCTTTGTAGAAAAATACCATGGCCACTTCTCCGACCTCAAAGCCATTCTGGGAGACAAAATGTTTCCAACCACCAGTTATGTTGATGCAGTCTTCAGAGTCGATATGGTAGTCAGCTTGCATGTCCGCATACCCATTCTTGTGTTCTGTTTCCAAAGTAACCTTCCCTGAACTTGGAGCATGAATTTTATTGTTGATGGCAGTTTCTGCATATTGGAATCGGTGGAAAAAGAATTTTATAAGTAAACAACAAATGTTTTTCTTTTATACTTAGTATGATCTGTTTATGTTGACTTAAATAGTTACATATATATGAATGCTATTTTCTAAAGTAGTTCCAATGTATGAACAAACTTATATAGGCAATTGACCCCTAGTTTTACTGGGATGTATATTATACTGCAACATGCTTGCACTGCAATGTCAGTAATAGTGTACTTCTCCAGCATGTTAAAATAACTGCAATGCTTATCTATTGACGTTTTTTTGTTTGTGTGTTGGGAATCTAATCCAACTAGTGTCGATACCTGGTGTGCTACTGAAGAAAGATAAGTGGAAGCATCTAGTCTTAATAGCTAACAAATTTGAACAACAATACAAATTCTGTTTTGTATTTTTTTGATACTACTGAACAAATTGATTGAACTATATATTCAGATGTGTATTTGCAGGCTAGATTATGTCCAAAATTGTGACGGGAAAAACATACCCAACTTTCCTGGAGATCTGCGGTTGTGAGGCGATGAAGAAATGGCGCACGAAACCCCCTGTTGGGTATCATCAGGCACCCGAGCATGCTTCGGCACTCTGTGTGTGTGAGCTCTAGACCTTCTGCGTACACACATCTGTCCTCTACCGTCGCCATCCTTGCCAAGCACCCGCACTTACAGTCCATGGCGGGTTCAGTGGAATTCCAGAGAAGACCTGTGGATGGGATGAACCCTAGATCTACGATTTGAAGAAAATGAGGAACGGGGGGAGGAGTTGTGTTAGTCTATAGCACGAATGGATAAGTTTTTATGCAACCAATTGAGCAATTGGAGTAATAAATGGTATGGTTGGTGTTAGGTGGTGGATTGGTTCTGATTCAGTGTATACGAATGCATTTAAGAAGCAACATGACTGCTTACTTGAAAATAGCGAACTGCATTGTCATATCACGACGAACTGCGAAGCGTGGCTGGGCCTGTGTTTGTGTATGGTATGTAGGATTTTTTTTAAATTTTCAGCGGCCTCTCTTTTTTTGTTGGCCCTGTGTTCGGGTAGTGAAGATGCAATTGGGCCCATGTCTGCCTGTGAGCACGGCTGGTTCCCGGTGCGATGTGTGCAGTACGGAAGGCGCGCCCAACATGTTTATAAGCGTTGGCGAGGCCTCCGTATCGAACTCCTCTTGTTACGTATTTGGGCGCTTATGCACGGCGCTCGCAGCTCTATGCTCCCTGACCTGTGGGCGCATGTGTGGCCGGCCCCATGCATTGTGACTCAGAACGACTAGCCTTCTGTGGGCGCAGACCTATTACGAGACTGGCTGGGGCCGGTAGTACCTAGGTGGTCAATTTTTTTATTTTTTCTGTCTTAGGTGTTTTTTCTGCATTTCGCACTGCACGTATATTTCTCACTTTTTTGTTTCCGTGTTTTTGGTACCATGTAATTTTTTTCCGAATGTAGGGGAGTGCACTGCTTAGCAAATCATATGCGTAATGCATTAATTATGGTTCTGCACTGCACGTTCATATATTTCTGCACTGCATTGATTATTTTACTTGTTTGCTTTTTTATTTTTGTGTTTTTTGCTCTTATGAATTCTTTTTTCAAATTTAGGTTCGTGCACTGCTTTGTTGGTTATGTTAAAACCTCATTTGACACAATCTGTGCTGCATTCGTACACAATTTGCACTGCATGTGTCCTGTTTGCACACTGCAACTTATTTTTTTCGTTTTGTGCACTGCTCGAATCTAATGATACATTAGCACACAACAGAAAACAAATTATCACAGGTATTCTGTACGACAACTTCATCACCAGAAAACTAGGTTTAACAGAAAGCAAACTAACGTAATCAAAGTTCATCATTACAAGCGATTCTGCATGGCAAGCAAACTAGGTTCAGCACACAAGCAAACTAACAATACATAAGCAAACAACATAAAGCAAATTTGATGATAATTCTAAGAGAACGCTGGCATTGTTGGCATTGTTGGTTCAGCACACCATCTTCTTCTTCACAAGTTAGGCTCGTCCCATCCCCAGCTGCTCCTGGCGCGCTTCTTCGGGGCCTCCTCCTTCTCCAGCTTTGCACGACAAAGGCCGTCCTGGGTGAGGGTGATGCGGTTCCATATCTCGTACGCTGCGTAGGCATCCTTTGCCGCGTACTCGATGTGCCTCATGGACAGAGGCAGGGTGTCCTAGTGCTTGTGCTCGTCGTCGGTGATCTTCTTCTTCATGTTGTTGTAGTAGTCGTCGATGAGCATGCCGGAGACATCCCCAAGGGAGTCCAACGGCTTGGTTGCCTCGGGCACCCTCCACTCCTTCTGGATGTCGACGAAGTTGGCGACCTCCAGTTTTACACGCTCCAGCCTGGTTTTGTCACCGTCGATGGAGAAGCCTGCAAAGGTGTACCTGGGGTCGGCGAGGAAGTTGTCGAAGACGGTGCACCTTTCAGAGGCGCTCATTTGGAAGAGCAGCACTGGGTGATTCTTGCCGATGGAGAGCTGGCGGAGGGCGGGTTTCTGCGTCGCTTCAGGCTCGTACTCGAGATCAATGCCGATGATCTTGTTGCGCTGGAGGCTCAGGTGGCGCTCGTAGTGCGTGAGGGTGATCGCCATCTGCTTCTTGTCGTTGGTGTGGATGACGTGCAACTTGGTGTTGCCGTGCACCTCTATGGCCATGTCACCCTTGTACTCGTCGGTAAACGTCATCGCCGGTACCTGGTATGGGAGGGGTAGGGGAAGGGGGGTGCCCCCCCCCACTTTTTTTCTAGTACTGCGTACTGCATTTGTTTTTTGCTTGCGTATCATTTGGGTGGTCAATTTTTTTTCTTTGTATTTTTTCCAATGTCGGGGCGTGCACTGCTTTTTTGTAAATCATCCGTGCACTGCATTGATCACGGTTATGTACTGCATGTGAACACATTCCGTACTGCATATATAGTTCTCGTTTTTTTCCGTTTTTTTGCTTTTTTGTAATCTTTGTTTTCCAGTGTATGGGACTGCAGTGCTTAGCAAATTAAAATTGTACTGCATTGTTTATTCTTCTGTACTGCATGTTAGTGTACTTCCGCAGTGCATTTCTTATTTCCGTGTTCGCGTTTTTCTTCATCGCTGTGTTCTATGTCGTGTATATGCTCATCTACGTAATGCGGAACTGGATTGGTTTACCGTACTACATCGCGTAACAAAATGCACTGCATTTTTTTAGTAGTATGTGTGTTTTGATGTGGCGCGGTGTTGTCCGGGCCGTTTTTGGGCCGGCCCGTTTTTTGTGACTCTTTTTGCGACAAGCGGGCCTCCCACATATGCCTTCTAGGCTATTCCACCGCTCCGGTTTCAGGGAGAGAGAGAACGAGAACAATCCCCTCTCCTCTCTTGCAGTTTCTCCCGAGGCATCTCTCCCTCGAGCAAAACCGCCATCGCGCGCAGCAACCGCCATCACCCGGGGAACCGCCGCTCACAAGAGGTCATTATTCCTGCATTCCGCATCGCTGTCCGCTCCTTGAGCCCTTGCCGCTGCTCTCCTGCAGCCCTTTCCTGTCTGTTCCCTTCACCACCCCCTCTCCCCCCTTCCCGCCGCCGTCGCCGCACCCTTTTTTGTGGTACGTTCCGCTTGGCCTCGGTCTTGATCGTCCCCTTGTCTTGTTTTGTGCTTCTCATAGTTGCTGTCGCTCTTTTTGCTTGTGTAATATTTCCGTAGGCAGTCGATTTCATCTTGTTTTGAAGTCGATAGTCGTGTGTAGCAATGTGGATCTAGGGTTTCGTGAGATTTTTGCCGATTTTGTTGCTTATGTCTGTCACTTTGTCCTTGTGCTGCAGGGAAACACCATGTCTTCGCCGAGCAGAGTGGGAGAAGGAGTTCAGGGTATGTGGAGTGCTTATTTTAGCCTTTGTTTATTTTGTTTGATTTTTATCTAGTTTCCTAATTCATCCTGCATATTGGTTTATGCTCTGTTAGTTGTCAGTGTTCGTTTGCATTATTTTTGTCATGTGATGTTTTGTAATTTCTGTTTTCTGATTTTTTTCGAATCGAGTAGGTGATTGCAGTGCTCATAATGATACACCAATTGACTCTCCTTGTCCCGGTGGTAAGGATCATGGTGTCGAGGGAGGACATCAAGTGAATTCGCCGATTGAATCTTCTCCCATAAGTGTGGCCCTTCCTTCTGGTATGTGATTGACTTGTTTATTTTTTGTATATGCTGGTTGCTTGATGTTTTGTACAAATTGGCGCTGCCTTGTTTTATCTAGTTTGACATTTTATTGCGAACAACCGTGAATTTAGTGTATGTAGCACTGCATTTATTTGTATATGTGAACTCCACTATACGTATGTGTGAACTGCATTGTTGTTTTATTCAAGTTTTTTGTACAATGCATTATTTTTTATTTTGAGTTCATGGTTGGAGCACTGCATTTATATGTCTAATTGTACTGCATTTGTTCTTTTTGTACACTTTTTAACGAGCATAGTCAAACTTCATTTTGATGCAGTGTCTGTTTTCCATGCTGGGGCGCCTGGGTTTGAGGAGGTTACTCAATTGATTGACCATTATTTTGCAGAGGATAATGTTGGTGTGAGCTTTGATCAGAGACGTCCTGTCTTGTCTGAAACACAATCACAGTCTGTTGATGGTACAGAGGAAGTTACACAGGATTGGATGGTATCGGAACAGCTTTGTCAATATGAGTTTAAGCAAAGCAAGAAGAAGTTGAGGTTTGAAACTGAGTCAAAAGAGTGTGAGGAGAAGGAGAAGCAGAGGAGATCTGCAGATGGTGGCAAGGGTGACAAATTTGGCAAGGCGAAGCAGCCTTCTTTGCAAAAGAAGAGGTTGAGTACTGTTGCTGAGGAAGGTGGTACACCTCGGCGGAGTCCACGCGTTGCTGGAATGAAGAAGAATCTTGGCAAGAGAACTGCTGAAGTTGGTGGAAATGATGATCCTCAGCGCAAGCGACTACATGTCACTGAAGGTCCCAACTCTGATGATGACGACTTTGTCCTTGCTGATTTTATGAAGGGTATTCGTCCTTGTAGACGCAAAGACTGTGGTTCATCTAAGAGTCTACCCAAGCGTTACTATGATCATGTCGACGAAGATGTTGGTGGTGACTCTGGCGAGGAGGTGGATGCTGCTCCAAAGGTTTGTTGACGTGCACTGCATTTGTTTCCTTCATTGTTATTCTTTCTGTATTTTCTATGTCTCGTTTTTTATTGCTAGTCTTCCAATGTGGACTGCATCTCCCTTTACACAGAGGAAGAAGACTAGTAAGAGAAATGCAACTGAATATGATGCCGAGGGAGATGATTCTCGATTTAACAAGACCGTGCGGTTGTCTCTCCCCATTGTTTGCAAGGCTGCTTCTTTGTTGAAAGAGGCGCATTGTAGCCGCATTAGGGATGCTGGATTTGGTGTTGTCTTTGATCTGACAGTAAAGAAAAATGTGTCGCGCATTCTTATGTGCTATCTGATGGGAGTCATTGACCCTGCCACCATGGTAATGGACTTTGGGAATGGCAGGGTTCTTCGAATCAATCGTGATGCAGTTCATCATATTTTTGATTTACCTATGGGACGTCACACTGCACCCATGCCTGCTTCCAGCGGTCATGATGAATCGTTGACTGCCCTCAATGATGAGCTTGGCTTTGATCATTCAAAAAGTATAGGTGTCAAAGACTTGCTTGAGAAGTTGAAGGTGTTGGTGGAGGAAGATGATTATGTGACTGTTGACCTTTCTGTGAAGGTGTTCTTCCTGATACTTTACCAGAATTTGCCGTGCCCCGGGCCTGCAGTTCGTTTGGGTAGAGTTGCTGCGATGGTAGAGAACATGGATTATGCTGCTATGGCTCAGATGGACTTTTTCCAGCTTGTTGTTGATGAGTTGCAGGCAGCTGTGGTTAGGTGGAAAACAGAAGGCAGCAAGCAGAATTGTGCAGAGGGTTGTGCCATTGTCCACCTGATTATGTATCTTGACAGCTTGAAGCTTCGCAAATTTTCAGTCATGCACATGTTCACGCCACACGCGTCATACCTGACGACCAAGGACCTGATGAAGTTGTACAATGAGGATGTGCTTGTGAAGGGAAAGATTTACTTCGAAAGTTACAAATTTGGGAAGCTGCCGGTTAGTGCGTCTGATGTGCTTGTAATATCAGACTTTTTAAAAAAAATGTGCAGCCATTATAAATGTGAACTTTTCTAGTACTCACATGTGTACTTATCTTTGCCTGTTGTCTTTTTTTGAAGTGGAAGGCGTCAGGTAACATTGTGTACAACTGTCCTGTTGCAGTTGTACACGGCAGCTCTGATGCGGGGCCTAGCACTCATGCTAGGTTTTATGAGCCTATCTGTAGCCAGCTTCCTGCCTGTGATGTTGAGGTGCCGCGTACTCGTGTCTTCATGCCTCGACAGATGTTTGATAATACAAGCTCTTATAAACAGGCATTTGTTGGCGACAAAAAACACAAGGAGATTGATGAGCTTCTTCTGAAGGTTTTGAACCTGACTGATGATTTGCCAACCGCTGGTGACAGGTTGAGGACACTTGCTGGTTTTTTTCCCTGTTGGCCATGGCCCACGAGAAGAAGATATTGTTGCTGATCACAATTTCGATTGTGGCATGATTGAAAGCCTGAAGATTGTAGTGACTAATGTTCGGTCTTCGTATGCTCAATTGAGACACTCACAGGAAGAAAAATGCGGTCGGTATGAGAAGGATGCTGGGCATATTTTGGACGAAATGACCTGTCAGGACGCTGGTGTTGGCGGTGACAATGTATGTTCTAGGTTTTTTGCGGCTTTGAACCTCTTTCTTTGTGTAATATGTTGACTGTTCCTCACTAATTTTGTTATTTTTTGTTATTGGCTGGAGTGGAATCTTCTGGTGTCGATGGAACTAGAGACGATGGAGTTGGTCAGGTACAAATACTCCTCCCATGTCTGTTCTGCCATGCGTCCCTTTTTCTTTGAACTTGCATTGGTTTGCTTCCCATTTTTTTGTTTTTTTAGTGTGTACTTCACTGTTGTGAAGTGTGTAATGCTTGTGCATAGTTGAAGTTTTTTCTTTTTTGGTCGGTACCATCTTATTTCTCGTTTTTGGTTTGTTCTATGTCCGTAGACTGGTGTTGCTGCTTGTGATGTGCACAAAGAGACCTACGATGGCTCTAGTAAGGATGAGGTCTTGGCTGATGCATCGTCCCCTGTGGATGTTGTAGCTGATAAGGTATAGTTGTATTACTTGTTCTGTTAGTGGGTTGTAATCTAATTTTTCATTTACATATGTTAGCTGTAATAGTTTTACATGTGTGAGCTTCATTGTTTGACAGAAGTGAACTGTAGTATTCAACATAACTGAACTGCAGCATTTGACGAAGTGAACTGCAGTTTGTTTTTTACGTATATGTGGGTTGCAGTTGTAGTTGTGTTTGACACACGTGTGTTGCAGTTATTTTGCATATGTGGACTGTAGTTGTTCTGTGTATGTTGTCAGCAGTCTTTGACATAAGTATGCTGTGTGTTGTTGTGTTAATTATCCCCCACGCTCATTTTTGTGTTACTGAGTGTTTTTTAAACTTTCCACAGGTTGGAGAAGAAAACGTGGAAGTTCATGCTGATGTGAATTAGGGCAGTTGTGCTGTTGATGGCCATGGCAGTGTCGATGCTTCTGCATCGGTTGCCGTTGACTGTGCAGATCCTTCTGTAGCTCAAGGATCCCATGATGCTGTTCCTAGGAGTCGGCATGAAGATTCTGATGCTGGCATTGAAAATCCACTGGAGAATGTTGCCCCTGCTGCTAGTGTTGTTGCTTCCCCTGTCTGTCTCGTGTCCAATGATGTTCCAGAAGTATCGAGAGTGGAGCCTCATGTAGCTGAAGTATCTAAGGACGTTGTTGTTGACCAGACTGTTGTAAATCCAGAGAATGCTGATGTTGCTGCAGAAGGGCAGTCCAGTGATGGCATGGTGGATTTGTCGCAACCTATGCAAGAATTTTTTTTGCTCAGCTCTGAAGAACAGCAGCCTGAAGACTCTGAGACTGAAGGCAAGAGTTTTTTTTAACAGTGCAGTTTGAAGTTTTTCTCATTCATGTTGTTTATTTACTATGGTATCTGTATTAGATGTTTAATGATAAGTGAAACTTGATCTTTTGTCTATGATTTTCAAAATAGCTAGCAGAATTTCCTTATCTTAATATTTAAACTTCATTATTTGATAAGTGAACTTCGTCTTTTTTATTACAGATGATGAACTTCCTGTTGTGACACCGTCGAGCATTGATCCAGCTCTTCTGAAAAGATACAATAAGTTGTATGCTGCTGTTATGAGGGCTCGGGAGGACAAGAAGAAGAAGTATGGTTTTTTAGAATTTTTTTTGTTCATATGTATTATCTAATTTTGGTATTTACCCCTTTTTCTTTGTTCTTATTTTTTTTAGTATCTTACGTTTCAGTTTTTCATGAAAAATCCAGGGACATGATTGCTTTTAAAACTGAGATGGGTGATATTAGCATTGGCGAAGTTGGTCAATCCTTTTGGGATAAAGGGATGCTCACTACAAGGCTTGTAGATCTTGGGGTTTCTTTGCTGGTAGATAAGTTTCAGGCATCTTCGACAATGGTTGTCCCGTACAATATTTGTGTAAGAATGCAGAAATTTTTGTTTTATTTTTTGATTTTCTTTTCTTACTTCGTGCGGCGACCTATTTGCTTGAGCACTATTTGATTTTTGGTTTTGTCTATGCAGACAAATATTTTGAATGGTGGTACTGTAGGCAGGAGTGTTAAAATGATGTTCTCCTCAAAAGCCGTGCAGCGTGTTGATAAGAAGGATATGGTGAGAGACGTTTTTGTGTGTTGAAAACTATATTTTGTCTGTTTTTTTATAGTGTTCTGTTTTTTTCTTCTCATAATAATTATATTTATTTTTTTGTGCTTCCAACAGGTCCTTTTTGCAACTTTTGATCTGCCAGATACGAGGGATGGTGTTGGTCATTATTGTGTAGTTGCGTTAAATGTGAAAGAAAGGCGGTTTGAATTTCTTGACTCACTCAACAAACCTGGCAGCCCTGATGCGGTCACAGTTTTTAGGAGGATGGTTAAAAATATCAAGCGTGCATGGAAAGAAGGAAGCTCAAGCTCTGATGAGCCGCTAAATCCTCCTACGGTTGATGGATTTGTGTTGAAACATGTCATTGTCCCAGTGCAGCCAAATGGGTGCGTCCTATACAGCCCTTCTCTAGCATACTGCTCAAGTTTTTTTTTTTCACTTCATTTTTGTGAAACTGATGTTTTTTATTCTTTTTATTGCAGGCATGATTGTGGGTTCTATATGTTTCAATTATTGCAGACCTGGGATGGTGTTCGAGTTGCTAAGTTTGGGGTGGAACACATTGGCTACATCAGAAAGGCCATGCTCTATAGCTGGCTAACATCGAGGAAGTGTTGCCTTGATTTAACATCTCTTCTAATTTTCGCAGATAAAGGTTGTTTTATTGAACTTCTTTATCCTCCCTTTATTTATTTATTTGTCTACTGCTTGGTTCTGCTTGTTTTATTGTCAAGTGAGCTACATTGTTCTTTATATGTGGGATGCATTGTTGTAGAGGAGTGAGGGTTGCATTGATGTATACTAGCGTGCTGCAATGTTGTAGACAAGTGGACTGCATTTGTGTAGACAAGTGGGCTGCATTGCTGTATACAAGTAGACTGCATTGATGTAGACAAGTGGACTGCATTGTTGTAGACAAGTGGGCTGCATTGCTGTATACAAGTAGACTGCATTGATGTATACAAGTGGGCTGCATTACTGTATACAAGCGGGCTGCATTGATGTATACAAGTAGACTGCATTGTTGTATAGAAGTAGACTGCATTCTATTTTTCTGTATACATGTTTTTTGGTTTTTGTGTCTTGTGCTGAGTGCTTCTATGTTTTTTCTGCATGTTTATAGGTTTTGATGGGGGGCTTCATGAAGGTTGTACATCATTGTTTGAGTCCCAGGGTTCCGAGGTGGTTATGGAGGATTGTGTCATTGAAATCTCTCCAGATAATTCTGGTTCTTTGGCTGGAGATGGTTTGAACACAAATGTGGCGTCTGGGCCTGATGGTGGAAGTGTCTCTCGACCTAGCTCCACACACAATGTATATGATGTTGATGATGATGATTTTGTTACGCCATGTGCACGTGTCACTAGGACTAGGAGTGCAGCAATTAATCGTCCTCCTTTGGATGAGGTTGAAGTATTTTCGAACAAGAGGGCAGGTGAGAGGGCTTTTAAGTTGAGATGCTCTATAGAGAAATTGAAGCCTCCGAGGTTCAAATGTATTGCTGAGGCCATTAAAATAAAGGATCTTGTTCTCAACAAAGATTTTGTAACCAAATACCGCGAGTAAGTTTTATGTGATGTCTGTGCTCTTCACCCTTTTTGTGTGTTTTGATTTTAATTCTATTTTTATTGATCCCATCTGTGTATGTTTACTGCAGGAACGCGTTCTTTATGGTGCAAAGTCCTTTTGGTGATGTCGATACTTACAATGTCCACTATATTTACGATACGTTTGGCAGAGGATCTTTAATGGATTTGTATCTCATGGATTTTGTCATCAAGTACTCGAAGCAGGACCCTGAATTGGGTTTACCTTATCAATCCGGTGAACGTGTGCTACTTTCACCTTTATTGATCACGGTAAATGTTTGCTGTCATTCTTTCCTAATGCACTGGCTTTTTCACATCCATGCCTGCTTGCATTGTTTATTCTTTTTTTTCATGTCCTTTTTTTCTTCTTTTTTCTGTGCAGTACGTTCTTCAAATGGAAACCTTTGTGGCGAGAGATAGCGACAGAAATCCTGTGTTGCCAGTTGTGCATAGCTCGTTTGTTTTAGAAGATGCAGTTAAGCAGTTCAAGATTTTTGTGAGCGACGACGCAAACCTGTTGGATGCAAAACTGGTAAGTTCATTATTTTTTGTCATTTATTTTTTCCTGGTTTCTTGCATCTTTTTATAGTTTTTTTGGAATAGTGGTCCTGGTGCTATGTGTCCAAAAGAACTTTTCATTTCATTTTTGTTTTTTTGATGCGAACAGATTATGATGCCGTGATCCAAGGATGCTCATTATTCCTTATACACGATGAACCAGTATGGTCAGACGCTTGATATCCATGACAGTAGGAAGTACACTGGCCATCCTGATGTCACGACAAGGTGGCGCAGGACTGACTACCACGCAGATTCCATTAAAGTGGTATGTTATTTTTTCTTGCCAAGCGTAAAGCTTTTTTTGTGTTTCTCCTACTGCGTTTTTTTCATAAACTGCACATGCAAATTTTAGCATACATAGAACCACAATTGTTTTATGTAGTGCACTGCAACATACGCGCGACAGATTTGCATTTTTCTCACACCCCCGATAATCTGTGTGAAAAAAGTGTAATGGGAATTAACCTTGTGTGCACTTAAAAGAGGGCTTGTCTAGACATTTGAGAACAACTTTTTTATATTTTTTTGTTTTGTCTTAATAGTAACTTTGATCCATGATGATGTGTTATTTTTACCTTGTGCTTTTTTTTGCCAGATGAGGAGGATGACTCACCTGCTGAAGGCGGTTTATGGCGAAAAAATGTATAAATCAAAGAACCAACCTGACTGGGTTAAATTGGCAAAGAAGCCCTCTTAGGCGGTCGTGCAGTTGTATGGCGGCCAACGTTTAGTTGAGGAAATTTTGAAATCCGATGTAACACCTTCTCTGTTTTCTTCTTTTTCTTGTTACCTTTTTTATTATTTTAAATTTTTCACTTGTTTGTTCTTTATGACAACCTTTTTTTAATCACTGGTCTGCATTTTTTGTATTTTTCTTTTTTCAGCCTGCTGTTGAAGATTGGAAGGTGGAGTACATGTTCCAGCTGCTGTTCAATCCTTCGAACATGTTGTGTTATGAAGACATGCCGCTCGAGCTACGTGATCTGATTGCGGACCTCGGGCTCACTTCCATGACGCAATCGCAGATGCAGTCGCAGATGCAGTAACAGTCATTCGGGCACATCTTTTCTACTGGGGGGCAAAATCCTGTGTGTGGACAAGAACTAGGGGTTTAATGTTGTGTGTGTGTGTGCTGACTAAGGTAGATAATGTACGAAAAAGACTTTTCTTTCTGTTGATGTGTTTTTTCTTGTTCTTATTTGCAGCAGTATATGTGGACGAATTTGTATGTGTATGTGTATTTTATATAAATAACTCATACTGTATATATAAGCGTATATTTTTATATTTTGTTGACGACGACGTTCTGTGTGAGCTGGCATTTGTCATGCTTATATTTATGGCATGTGTTCGATAAACTGCATCGCATTTGATGCCGAACTTCTTTATTTAACAAAAAGCACTGCATTTTTTGTCTACAAGTTCAGCACCGCACCTGTGTGCATGCCGAAACTGCATTGCTTCATGATACCGCACTGCTTTTTTTTGCGAAATAAAAATGCACTGCTTTTACCTATAGTTTCGTTTTGCAGTTTGGTTTTTTATTGTTTGTACGGTAAGGTAGATGAGGTTGGGGGCGGGGAGGTTGCCCCCCCCCCC
>NC_041385.1:434215073-434215872 GCF_002162155.2 Triticum dicoccoides | reverse complement strand
TGTCTATCTTAGGGGTGTGTCTCTGGGGTTGCGTGCGTCCCATTTGATGGAAAAACAGAATGTCCGCACTGCGCCATTCAACCAAGCGCACTTCGTGCGTTAGCGCGAGGCCGGGCAGGGGGTGGGGAGGGGGGGTCGTGACCCCCCCTCCCCATTCCCCAGCGAGGCCGAGCCTGGAACCAGGCAGAGCAAGCGGTGACGCAGCTTGTCGCGGCACCGCATGCGTAGGCGAGTCTGTCACACCCCGTCGCCCCCGGTCTATCTTAGGTGTGTGGCTCTGGGGTTGCGTGCGTCCCATTTGATGAAAAAATAGAATGTCCGCACTGCCCCTGTCAACCAAGCGCACTACATGCGTTAGTGCGAGGCCGAGCAGGGTGTGATGAGGGGGGGTTGTGACCCCCCCATCCCCTTGCGAGGTCGAGCCTGGAACGAGCCGGAGCAGGCGGCGACGCGGCTTGCCGCGGCGCCGCATGCGTACGCGAGTCCGTCACACCCCGTCGCCCCTGTCTATCTTAGGGGTGTGGCTCTGGGGTTGCGTGCGTCCCATTTGATGGAAAAACAGAATGTCCGCGCTGCGCCGCTGAACCAAGCGCACTGCGTGCGTTAGCGCGCGACCGAGCAGGGGGTGGGGAGGGGGGTCGTGACCCCCCCATCCCCCTGCGAGGCCGAGCTTGGAACGAGCCGGAGTAGGCGGCGACGCGGCTTGCCGTGGCGCCGCATGCGTAGGCGAGTCCGTTACACCCCGTCGCCCCCTGTCTATCTTAGGGGTGTGGCTCTGGGGTTGCGTGCGTCCCATTTG
>NC_041385.1:434206665-434212764 GCF_002162155.2 Triticum dicoccoides | reverse complement strand
GAAAAACAAAATGTCCGCACTGCGCCTGTCAACCAAGCGCACGGCATGCGTTAGCGCAAGGCCGAGCAGGGGGTGGGGGGGTCGTGACCCCCTCCCCATCCCCCTGCGAGGCCGAGCCTGGAACGAGCCAGAGCAGGCGGCGACGCAGCTTGTCGCGCCGCCGCATGCGTAGGCGAGTCCTTCACACCGCGTCGCCCCCTATCTATCTTAGGGGTGTGGCTCTGGAGGTGCGTGCATCCCATTTGATGGAAAAATAGAATGTCTGCACTGCGCCTATCAACCAAGCGCATTGCATGCGTTAGTGCGAGGCCGAGCAGGGGGTGGGGAGGGGGGGTCGTGACCCCCCTCCCCATTCCCTTGCCAGGCCGAGCCTGGAACGAGCCGGAGCAAGCGGTGACGCGGCTTGCCGCGGCGCCGCATGCATAGGCGAGTCCGTCACACCCCGTCGCCCCCTATCTATCTTAGGGGTGTGGCTCTGGGGGTGGGTTTGGCTCTTGGGTTGCATCCGGCCATTTGATGGAAAACAGAATTTATGTGGCTTGGTTGCAGCTGGGTGATCATTTTTTCTCCTTATTTGAAGCATTTTTTTCTTTTTTGGATGATATATATTTTTGTGGTAGTACAAATGATATCACTTATACTGCTTTGCACTAATTTTGAGTACTGCACTTCGTGTAGTAAGTCTTTCTGTTTGGCACCGCATGAAAGTTGCTGTGGCCCTTGTGTTCTATATTTATGCATGTACCGCATTTCATTTATACACTTCGTGAACTGCTTTATATTTGTGGACTGCATTAATCTTTTCTTTTTTCTATATGAGTTTGTAGTCAGATTACCTTTTTTTTGTTTAATTTTGTTTTTTAATATGTTTTGTATGTGAATAGTATGTTTTGTTATCACACATTAAATTTTTCAAAGTTGTGTAGATACTTGTTCTAATACAAACTAATTTCTACCAAAGTAATTGATCACAAGCAAACTGACATTGATTTTACAAAAGATATGTTCGATATGAAGCAACTGACATCCTCAAAACCTTGCATACATGAAACAAAGAACAACACAATGACTAAAGTAGAGTGAAACTAACCATAGCCCTGATTTTTTCTAGTTGCTATATTGGATTACAGCCTTGTTCTTCTTCTTCTTTGCTTCTTTTTCTGTTTTTGCCCTGTCCAGTCCCATTATGACATCGTAGATGATTCTCCATGACTCGTATGTTGCGAATACATCTATTGCTGCGTACTTGATAAGCTTTTCTGGCAGTGGACAAAATCCCCACAGAGTATGGTCCTCCTTGCGGTTAATTTTTTTCTTCATGTCCCGGTAGTGAATGTCTATCATCCTGCCGGCAACATCAGCCAAAGAGTCAAACTTCTTTTTATTGTATGGGTCTCTCCATTCCACCTGAATATCAATGTAGTTGTCGGATTTGATCTACAAACCAGATACCTTCAGCTTGATTTTGTCTCCTTCAATAGCGAATCCGACGAAGGTGTACTCATCATTCATGAGGAATTTGTCTAGTTCCATTGGCCTGCAATATATTTGTATCCAGTGAATATAGTTTATTTCTTTAGAACTAACAATGTTTTTTGTTTTTTCTGAAACTAAACTGCAATATGAATATCTGAATCTGTTGCATTGAGCAGTTGCTAATACTTTGTTCAACATATCTAGTAAATCTGATAATAGATTGCATAAGCAATGCATGTTTTGTGTATGCTTGTATTCTTGAAACCTAATTTCATACATGTTTTGTATGGTAATGTTGCAGTTTTCTATTGTTCAACCAAATAATTTGTATTTGGTAAAACAGAATTAAACTACGTGTATTGCTAGATCACATAATTCAAGAAATGAACACATGAGTGACATACATGGGGCCAAATTAAAACTGTCAATGAATTCATATGCGATGCTTTTCAAAAATGAGAACCAAAGTTTAAATATTTTTGGCAATTGCAGTTAAGAAAATTTAAAATCAATATTGATAAGTAATATTACAGATTGATGGCTATTCTTACCTGTCTTTGGCTGCAGAGATGTGGTAGACAAGGCATTCTTTTTCTACACATAGCTGGAGCACTACTACCCGTTGTGGCTTCTCGTAGTGCGTGTACTCGACATCAATGCCGACTAGTTTGACGGGCATTCCACCAAGATTCCTCCTGAACGTGGACATCATCTTGTCCACGTCTTTGCCCTTGCTTGTGCAAAGGACGTGGAGCTTGTGATTGCCATGGAGGTGGACGTCGTGGAGCTCCCTGGTGTACTTGCGGCGCTGCTTGTACAGAGGTGCCTTCGCCATGATTCTCCTCTTCTCTCTGGTGTTTGTTCTAGAGAGAGAGGTTAGTGAAAAGGAAGAGCGGGGAAGAAGATGCAATGGGGTTTTTTCGGGACGAAGCAGTTTCTGTTTTTCTCCTCTGCTCGCTGGTGTTTGTTCTAGAGAGAGAGGTTAGTGAAAAGGAAGAGCGGAGAAGAAGATGCAATGGGATTTTTTGGGGGACGAAGTAGTTCTGTTTTTCTCCTATGCTCTGCTCTGCTCTCTTTGACAGGACGTGGGAGAGGTAGAGGGGGGCGGTAGCGTGGTGGGGCTCTGTTTGAAGTTACGTGGCAGCTGCAGATAGGTTTTGCTATGAGGAGGCTCTGTTAGTGCGTTGGAAATCCGGAACGTCATCGCCTCTTTTTTCGTGACTAGTTCAATGTATTGGCGCAACTGTCAGAAAATGTGATGATTGTGTTTTCGGTGAATTGTGCAAGCAAGTGCACTTCTTTGCTATGAGAACCGAACTGCTCATGTCCACAGGGTGTACTGCATTACAGCGGATTATGATTCAGACACATGTACTTTCTTTTCTTCTTTTGATGGAGTTATTTCTTTGTTTCTCTTGATTTTTGTGGTAATACAACTTTTTTGTGGATGGATGGTAGTGTGGGTAGGGGTGTCGGACTGCTTTGCTTAAGTGACAGGGCTGCATTCTTCATTTTAGCCATACTGCATTGCAGAGTGAAGATAACTGCAATTCAGAAAAATAAAATACTTCGTGCTTCCACGTCGAGAACTGCATTGTTGTACGTCACGGACTGCATTTGTACGCTGACGATGGAACTTGTGGCGATGGAACTTCTCCGATTGGGTGGTTGTATGTGAATGTGGTTTTTTTAACATGTTTTTATTTTATTTTTGATCTGTAAATTTTTTTAACCACCACTTTTCTGTGTGAACGGGCATTTTGTCATGTTTTATATATGTATACTACGTGACAACATAACTTCATTGCTTATATTTCCGCACTGCATCTTCTACAATTCAGAACTGCAGTTGTGTCTACATGTGTGTACTTCATCTTTTTTGCGTGTCCTTACTATAGGCTTTGGTGTGTTTTTCGTTGTGTTCTATGTCGTGTATTTAATCATGTAGGTAATGTGGAACTGGATTGTCATACCGCACTGCATTGCGTAACATAACGCACTGCATTTTTCTACCACTAAATATTTTGCACTGCATTGCTACGTCGAAATGCATTGCATAACTGAATGGACTGCATGCTTCCACCGCCACGTACTGCATCTTGTTTTTGCCTGTACTTACCGTAGTCCCTGGTACGGGAGGTGTAGGGGAAGGGGGGTGCCCCCCCACTTTTTTTTGAACTTATTTTTTTTTCTAGTCGGCCTTGTTGGGCATGTGTTCGGGTAGTTAAGAGATGCATTTGGGCCCAAGTCGCCCTGTGAGCATGGCTGGTTCCCCGTTCGCTGTGTGTGCGCTCTAATCTTTAGTCCCACCTTGCCCGCGGAAGGCGCGCTCGACCTGTTTATAAGCTCTGGCGAGGCATACCGGTCAAACTCCTCTGGTTACTTATTTGGGCGCTTATACACAGCGCTTGCAGCTATATCGCCTCTTTGACCTATTGGCCCATGTGTGTTCGGCCCCATGCATTGTGACTCAGAATGACTCGCCTTCTTTGGGCGCAGACCTACTACGAGACTGGCTGGGTCCGGCTCACCTGGGTGGTCAATTTTTTTCCCTTTTGTATCTTTTTCAATGCTGGGGCGTGCACTGCTTTTTTAGTAAATCATCCTTGCACTTCATTGATTTAGATTTAGTACTGCATGTGCACGCATCCCGTACTACACGTGTTTTGCACTACATTTTGTGTGCACTGCATGGGTATCATTTTTCTTTATGGTTTTTCCTCTTACGTATTTTTTAAGTGTACGGGTGTGCACTCTTTTGCGCCTTATGCACACTGCATTCGTCATAGTCCTGTGCTGCAGGTGTACACATTTTGCACTGCGTGCATCCTTCTTTGTGCCAAAAAGTTGTGACTGGCTATGCCAATGCTGCGACATATAGTGCACTTCATGCACACATATAGTGAACTTCCTTGTAGGAATTTGGAGAACTGCACACATAAAATGGTTGTGGATTATAATTTTTTAGAGTATTATTATTTAATGATATGCGGTTTTGTTCGTGGTAACATAAGCGTTTATTGATTGTCCTTTATTCCTGGGAACATAATTTTCATTAAGTCCCCTTTAATTTTCAGTTTTGACCTTTTTGCATTCCTCTTATAGAAATGAAGGCTAACTTATACTCTTCCTTTGCATTCCATTTCTCCTCTAGCCGCAAGTTCTCTCCTTTCTCCAGCCTATAACATTTTTTTGCTTTTCTAGGTTTTCGTTGCGATGGCTCTAGGCCCCTGCGTGTATCTCTTCTGCTGCGGCCATGGTTGTGGTGTGTCGAGGCACTGCAATTGTTCAGCTTGCTCACAGGCCCGTCGTGCTCGTCGTGGTGGGAAGGTATTGTGCCGAACTGGGCGAGCTGAGCAGCTTGCATATGGTACAGTATTCACGGAAGGATTGGATATGGGCCAGATCAACGTTTCTGCGTTCTATTCTGCGCTGCTTTGACATGGCCTTGGCTGCACAAGTCCTTTTGTCCATCAGCTTACGCCAACAGATGTGGAGACTCACTACAAGATGGTATGTTTCGTTAGATATGTTTTTTTCTTTGTCTTTTTTTGTATAATTCCATTGTATTCTGAACTTTTAGTATTTTAGGGACGCACTTTTTAGTTTTGTTTTTTGAAGTGTACTGCAGTGTGTTCTTATTTTTAATTTTTTTTGCTTGTGTGCATGCAGATTGTGTTTTAGTTTACATGGTTACAATATGTGAACTACTTATATATTAGTTGAGCACTACATGTTTCCACATTTTTTCCCAATTTGTATGGTGTGTACTACATGCAGCTAGTGTCCAGTACTGCATGATAGTTCTAAGCGTACCGCATATTTGCAAGTTCCATACTGCATATTGAAATGTGTTTTATCTGTAATGCTTGTTGTAGTGTTGTGCACTTCATCTATATCTGTGCACAACATGAGAATTGTACTGCTAGTATCGTTCTTAAAAGGTTTTATTATTTTTTGCAGAAAATTCCTCAACGAGCTATTAGGTATGTCCGGCTCAAGAAGAAAGGAATTCTTCAAGTTGTTCGTGGTAATGGATACCTCAAACCAGCCAAGTACAGTGTAGGCGTTGACGGGCGGCTGTGTCTGCAGAAAGGGTGGAAGGAAGTTGTCATTGAAAGTGGCCTGAAGTCTGAGGAAGTTGTTGTCCTCAACTTCTTTGAACTCGAGGATCGTACTGTTAGAATCATGTTTGACGTGATTGGCTAAGATTACGAGGTTGATTTGTAATAAGTTCTTTTGCGTGTTGAACGCTTCATCTTTTTGATGTGTTTTGTAATAAGCACTTTTTGTGATCTCAACGCTTCAATTATTATTCTAAACTTCGTGCTGCCAGTGAATAACTCATAGTCAACGGTAAATTTGTGTTTACATGGTTACAATATGTGAACTACTTATATATTAGCTGAGCACTACATGTTTCCACATTTTTTCCCAATTTGTATGGTGTGTACTACATGTAGCTAGTGTGCAGTACTGCATGATAGTTCTAAGCGTACTGCATATTTTTTGCAAGTTCCATACTGCATATTGAAATGCGTTTTATCTGTACTACTTGTTGGACTGCAATGAGCTAACAACATTTTTTACATGGTTTTTGAATCAAAATGTGTCAATGTTTTA
>NC_041385.1:434186495-434206291 GCF_002162155.2 Triticum dicoccoides | reverse complement strand
ATGGTTTAGTTGAATAACTCATAGTCAATGGGAAATTTGTGTTTACACAAAATTTAAACTGATACATAAGTCATAGAGATAAGCAAAGTGCTATGCATATGATTTATTTATTGAAGTTCATCTATTTGGTCGTTAACCTGCTGCTTCTGCGTGGTGACTGGAGCGTGTCTAATGTCGCACTTTCTTTTGTTTTTCGTGGCGGTGTTGCTGGTTCTTGTCTCTGCACCTTTGTGTTTGTAGTCCCTCGCGTGCTAGTTGACGGTTGCTTTTGTTTTTCAGTGATGCAAACTGCATCCTTCTTTGTCCCCCGCGTGCTGGTTGATGGTTGCTTTGGTTTTTCAGTGTTGTGGACTGCATCCTTCTTTGCTCCCCGCGTGCTGGTTGTTGGCTGCTTTCGTTTTCCAGTGCTGAGAACTGCATCCTTCTTTGATCCCCGCATGCTGGTTGATGGTGATTTTCGTTTTCCAGCGCTGTGAACTGCATCCTTCTTTGCTCCTACCTTGTTGTTTGAATGTTGTGTTGTTCTCGGTTTTTTCTGTACAACAACATTTCCTTGGGGTGGTCTTGTTAGCATTGTTTCTTCATGTTCTTTTTTCCTCTTCACTCTCTTCACTCTCTTCACTCTCTTCTTCCTCTTCATCATCTTCATCATCTTCATCATCTGTTTCTTCATAAGCCACTGTTTCTTCAGTTTCTTCACGTTCTTCGTCCTCTTCACTCTCTTCTTCTTCCTCCTCTTCTCCATCTACTTCTTCACAAGCCATTTCTTCTTCAGTTGTGTCACCATCTTCTTCTTTGATCTCACCTTCTTCGTCTTCCTCATTTTCTGCTCTTTTCCTTTTTCTTTTGAGGCAGGTTCTTGAATTGTGTCTCTTCCCCTTTTTGCAGATGCTACAACGTCTCGGTTTCGTCCATTTCTTAGTGTTGTGAGTGGAATTTCTGTTTTGTTGTGCATCGCCATGTCCTTTTTGTTTTGTTCATTTCTTTTTGTACACGTCCTGGAATTGTGGCCGCTGATTTCATTACATGTTCTGCACATTCTTACTCCCAGTGGGTGGCCATCACTGTCCAGCTCAGGCTGTGGCTTACTGTTTTTGTCATCATTTTTCTCCTTGCATGCCACTTTTTTCTGGGTTGCGTCACCCCCTTTCTTCCTCCCTCTTGTGTTTGAAACAGGAGGTGGAAGAATTGTTTCTTTTTTGATAGCACCAGTTCCGTTGCGTTCAATATTTTCTACTTGCTCCTCATTATTGTCATGCTGGGATTTCTCTGCTTGCTTTAGTGTTGCTTCTTCTTCTTCTTCTTCGTTGAGCACGTCAACTTCCTCGATCATTGCCCTCATACCAGACAATGCTCTATGGCACCCAGCGTCGGACCTTGTAGCTCTGTTTGCAAGGTCCATTGTTGTTTCTGTCACTGCCGGCCACCGCCACGGAAGAAGGCCGGGAGGGAAGGGGCGGCGTCGCTCCCAGGCCGCCACCGCGGGAGAAAGCGGGAAGGGGAGCGGCGGCATCGCTCCCAGGCCGCCGCCACGGAAGAAGGCTGGGAGGGGAGGGGCGGCGGCGCTCCCAGGCCGCTGTCATGGAAGAAGGCCGGGAGGGGAGGGGCGGCGGCGCAATCTGTTGGTGGTGTGCAGAATAAGGCTGGTGTTATTAGAATAAGGGTCTTAAGGGGTGTTATCATAATAGACCACCATATATATATATATATATATATATATATATATATATATATATGTTGTTCTAAGAATGATCATGATGCCCTCATGTCTGTATTTTATTTAATCGACACCTCTATCTCTAAACATGTGGACATATTTTTTGATATGGGCTTCCGCTTGAGGACAAGTGAGGTCTAAGCTTG
This sequence comes from Triticum dicoccoides, assembly GCF_002162155.2. NCBI lineage: Eukaryota > Viridiplantae > Streptophyta > Magnoliopsida > Poales > Poaceae > Triticum > Triticum dicoccoides. Next base: position 434,204,428 of record NC_041385.1, on the reverse strand, counting down.
GGGGAGTTGATATGTCCATTTTGCATCATGCTTTTATATCGATATTTATTGCATTATGGGATGTTACTACACATTATGTCACAATACTTATGCCTTTTCTCTCCTATTTTACAAGTTTTGCGTGAAGAGGGAGAATGCCGCAGCTGGGATTCTGGGCTGGAAAAGGAGCAAATATTAGAGACATGTTCTGCATAACTCCAAAAGTCCTGAAACTCCATGAAAGTCAGTTTTGCAATATATTAAAAATATTGGACGAAGAAAGCACCAGAGGGGGGCCACCCACTGTCCACGAGGGTGGAGGGCGCGCCCTATCCCCCTGGGCGCGCCCCTGCCTCGTGAGCTACTTGGCAGCCCCCCGATGCCCATCTTCTGGTATATGGTGTCTTTTGACCTGGAAAGAAAGCTTTCGGGACGAAGCGTGACGTCTACTACACAACCTTCATCTTGTAGACGTTGTTGGGCCTGCAAGTGCACAGGTTTGTAGGACAGTAGAAAATTTCCCTCAAGTGGATGACCTAAGGTTTATCAATACGTAGGAGGCGTAGGATGAAGATGGTCTCTCTCAAATAACCCTGCAACCAAATAACAAGGAGTCTCTTATGTCCCCAACACACCCAATACAATGGTAAATTGTATAGGTGCACTAGTTCGGCGAAGAGATGGTGATACAAGTGCAAAATAGATAGTAGATAAAGGTGTTTGTAATCTGAAATTATGAAAACAGCAAGGTAGCAAGCGATAAAAGTGAGCGTAAACGGTATTGCAATGGTAGGAAATAAGGCCTAGGGTTCATACTTTCACTAGTGCAAGTTCTCTCAACAATAATAACACAGATAGGTCATATAACAATCCCTCAACATGCAACAAAGAGTCACTCCAAAGCCACTAATAGAGGAGAACGAACGAAGAGATTATGGTAGGGTACGAAACCACCTCAAAGTTATTCTTTCGGATCAATCTATTCAAGAGTACGTACTAGAATAACACCTTAAGACACAAATCAACCAAAACCCTAATGTCACCTAGATACTCCATTGTCACCTCAAGTATCCGTGGGCATGATTATACGATATGCATCACACAATCTCAGATTCATCTATTCAACCAACACAAAGTATTTCAAAGAGTGCCCCAAAGTTTCTACCGGAGAGTCAAGAATGTGTGTGAACCCCTATGCATAGGTTCATGGGCGGAACCCGCAAGTTGGTCACCAAAACATACATCAAGAGGCACATGATATCCCATTGTCACCACAGATAAGCACGGCAAGACATACATCAAGTGTTCTCATAAAAGACTCAATCCGATAAGATAACTTCAAAGGGGAAAACTGAATTCATCACAAGAGAGTAGAGGGGGAGAAACATCATAAGATCCAACTACAATAGCAAAGCTCGGGATACATCAAGATCGTGACATAGAGGGAACACGAGAGAGAACACGAGAGAGAGAGAGAGAGAGATCAAACACATAGCTACTGATACATACCCTCAGCCTTGAGGGTGAACTATTCCCTCCTCGTCATGGATAGCACCGGGATGATGAAGATGGCCACCGGTGATGGGTTCCCCCTCTGGCAGGGTGCCGGAACGGGCTCCCAAGAGGTTTTTGGTGGCTACAGAGGCTTGTGGCGGTGGAACTCCCGATCTATCTTGATTTTTGATGGTTTTAGGGTACGTAGGCTTATATAGGCGAAAGAAGTCGGTCGAGGGGTGCTCGAGGGGTCCATGAGACAGGGGGTCGCGCCCTATAGGGGGGGGCTATCTCCTGGGCTCCTCGAGTATCTTCTGACTTGATCTTCAAGCCTCCACGATCATAATCTTCCCAAAAATCACGCTGCCGAAGGTTTCATTCCGTTTGGACTCCGTTTGATATTTCTTTTCTTCAAAATACTAAAACAGGCAATAAAACAGCAATATGGGCTGGGCCTCTGTTTAATAGGTTAGTCCCAAAAGTAATATAAAAGTGTATAATAAAGCACGTAATCATTCAAAACAGATAATAAAATAGCATGAATGCTTCATAAATTATAGATATGTTGGAGATGTATCAGCATCCCCAAGCTTAATTCCTACTCGTCCTCGAGTAGGTAAATGATAAAAGCAATAATTTATGAAGTGTGAATGCTAGAAGGTGCACAAGTTTGATCAATGATAATTTCAATCACCTTTTCTAGCATGATAATATGTCATAACAGTAGTTCATCTCATAAAACTTTTCATAATCAAGTAACAAGCAATCCACATGTTAAAGCATAGACCATAAACTTTCTTGAAAACTAGCAAACTTCATCCTTAGTCATGAAACAATTGCAATTCATCTTACTTTCAGGAAGAGTCTATGTCAGAGCTTTGATTTAGCAAACTTCACATACTCAACCATCATATAGTCTTCTACAATTGCTAACACTCACGCAATACTTGTGGTTATGAAGTTTTAATCAGACACATAGAAATATTGGGGCTTATAATGTTGCCTCCAAACGTATTCAACTTTGGGTGATGTCAACAATAATAGTTCATGCTAACGTACATCCAATTGGATATATATATATCAGGATCACCCTAACACAAAGTTCTTGCCAGAGGATAAAATGAAAAAGGGAAAGGTGAAAATCACGTTGACTCTTGCATAAAAGTAAAAGACATAAAGTAAATGATAGGCCCTTCGCAGAGGGAAGCAGAGGTTGTCATGCGCTTTTAGGGTTGGATACACAAAATCTTAATGCGAAAGAACGTCACTTTATGTTGCCCCTTGTATATGGACCTTTATTATGCAGTCCGTCGCTTTTATTGCTTCCATAACAAGTTCGTACAAAGCTTATTTTCTCCACACTAATAAGTCATGCATATTTAGAGAGCAATTTTTGTTGCTTGCACCGATGACAACTTACTTGAAGGATCTTATTCAATCCATAGGTAGGTATGGTGGACTCTCATGGCAAAAACTGGGTTTAAGGATATTTGGAAGCACAAGTAGTATCTCTACTTGGTGCTAGGAATTTTGGCTAGCATGAGGGGGAAGGCAAGCTCAACATGTTTGAATGATCCATGACAATATACTTTAACTGAGATGCAAGAAAACATAACCCATTACGTTGTCTTCCTTGTCCAACATCAACTCTTTAGCATGTCATACATAATGAGTGCTCACAATTATAAAAGATGTCTATGATAATATATTTATATGTGAAATCTCTCTTCCTTCAATATTCTTTCATGAATTGTTCAAATGACTAATACAATGCTTGCTAACCATCAATAAATATACAACCTCTACTTCTTAAATGTGAAGTCATCACTCCCCATTAAACTCATATATAATTTCAGATTTATGACATTCAACTCATTCAACCATTTACTCATAGGATATAAGTGAAGCACACGAGTAAATGAACAACTACTCCAAAAAGATATAAGTGAAGATCAATGAGTAGCAAAATAATTATGTAGCTATATGAAGACTCTCTCTCATTAAAGAATTTTAGATCTTGGTATTGTATTCAAGCAGCAAGCAAAAAAGAAATGACAATGCAAGGATAGCACAACTCATGTGAAGAAGCAAAAACTTAGGCTCAACCGATACTAATCAATGATTGTCGAAGAAGAAAGGTGGGATGCCTACCGGGGCATCCCCAAGCTTAGATTCTTGAGACTTCTTGAAATATTATCTTGGGGTGCCTTGGGCATCCCCAAGCTTGAGCTTCTGTGTCTCCTTAATTCCTCTCATATCATGGTTTCTCTTCTTTTTATCAAAAGCTTCATTCACAACAAACTCAACAAGAACTCGTGAGATAGGTTAGTATAAACCAATGCCAAACCTTATCATTTTATATTGTAATAAATCACTAAAATTATTATTCAACATTGCATACTAAATGCCTCTGCATACTTAATACTCCTATCCTCAAATAGAATCATTAAACAAGCAAACATACGCAAACAATGCAAACATAACAGCAATCTGCCAAAACAGTACAGTCTGTAAAGAATGCAAGAGTATCAATACTTCCCTGACTAGAAAAATTATGAACTAAAATTCCCACTGTAATAAATTTATCATATCTTAATATTCAAAAAGATTCAACGTTATACCATTCTCTAACTTTTCTAGGGAATTTTTACAGCAGCGGTAAACTTCCTGTTTTCAAACAGCAACATGTATACTAGCAAAATAAGTATGGCAAAGGCTATCCTTGACTTTTTTATTGAAACTAAAGATGCAAAACATTATTCTAACTAACAGCAAGCAAAAACTAACAAAATAAAATGACGCTCCAAGCAAAACACATATTATGTGGCGAATAAAAATATAGCTCCAAGTAAAGTTACCGATGAACGAAGACGAAAGAGGGGATATCTTCCAGGGCATCCCCAAGCTTAGGCTCTTGGTTGTCCTTGAATATTACCTTGGGGTGCCTTGGGAATCCCCAAGCTTAGGATCTTTTCACTCCTTATTCCAAAGTCCATCGAATCTCTACCCAAAACTTGAAAACTTCAACCACACAAAACTCAAACAAAACTCGTAAGCTCCGCTGGTGTAAGAAAACAAACCACCACTTTAAGCTACTGTAATGAACTCATTCTAAAATCATATTGGTGTAATATCTACTGTATTATAACTTATCTATGGTTCATACCACTTAATACTAGCCATAGATGCATCAAAATAAGCAAATAATACATAGAAAACAGAATCTGTCAAAAACAGAACAGTCTGTAGTAATATGTATCAAACGTATACTTCTGGAACCCAAAAAATTATGAAATAAATTTCTGGACCTGAGTAATTTGTCTATTAATCATCTGAAAAAATAATCAACCTAAAATCACTCTCCAGTAAAAAATGGCAGCTATTCTTGTGAGCGCAAAAGTTTCTGTGTTTTACAGCAAGATCATATAAACTTCACCCAAGCCTTCCCAAAGGTTCTACTTGGTACTTTATTGAAACAAAAGCTATAAAACAAGAGCTTGATGTCTACTACACAACCTTCTTCTTGTAGACGTTGTTGGGCCTGCAAGTGCACAGGTTTGTAGGACAGTAGAAAATTTCCCTCAAGTGGATGACCTAAGGTTTATCAATCCGTAGGAGGCGTAGGATGAACATGGTCTCTCTCAAACAACCCTGCAACCAAATAACAAAGAGTCTCTTGTGTCCCCAACACACCCAATACAATGGTAAATTGTATAGGTGCACTAGTTCGGCGAAGAGATGGTGATACAAGTGCAAAATAGATAGTAGATAAAGGTTTTTGTAATCTGAAATTATAAAAACAGCAAGGTAGCAAGCGATAAAAGTGAGCGTAAACGGTATTGCAATGGTAGGAAATAAGGCCTAGGGTTCATACTTTCACTAGTGCAAGTTCTCTCAACAATAATAACATAGATAGATCATATAACAATCCCTCAACATGCAACAAAGAGTCACTCCAAAGCCACTAATAGAGGAGAACGAACGAAGAGATTATGGTAGGGTACGAAACCACCTCAAAGTTATTCTTTCGGATCAATCTATTCAAGAGTCCGTACTAGAATAACACCTTAAGACACAAATCAACCAAAACCCTAATGTCACCTAGATACTCCATTGTCACCTCAATCTCAGATTCATCTATTCAACCAACACAAAGTACTTCAAAGAGTGCCCCAAAGTTTCTACTGGAGAGTCAAGAACGTGTGCCAACCCCTATGCATAGGTTCATGGGCGGAACCCGCAAGTTGGTCACCAAAACCTACATCAAGAGGCACATGATATCCCATTGTCACCACAGATAAGCACGGCAAGACATACATCAAGTGTTCTCATAAAAGACCCAATCCGATAAGATAACTTCAAAGGGGAAAACTGAATTCATCACAAGAGAGTAGAGGGGGAGAAACATCATAAGATCCAACTACAATAGCAAAGCTCGGGATACATCAAGATCGTGCCATAGAGGGAACACGAGAGAGAACACGAGAGAGAGAGATCAAACACATAGCTACTGGTACATACCCTCAGCCTCGAGGGTGAACTACTCCCTCCTCGTCATGGATAGCACCGGGATGATGAAGATGGCCACCGGTGATGGTTCCCCCTCCGGCAGGGTGCCAGAACGGGCTCCCGAGAGGTTTTTGGTGGCTACAGAGGCTTGCGGCGGCGGAACTCCCGATCTATCTTGATTTTCGATGGTTTTAGGGTACGTAGGCTTATATAGGCGAAAGAAGTCGGTCGGGGGGTGCTCGAGGGGTCCATGAGACAGGGGGCCACGCCCTGTAGGGGGGGGCGCCCCCTATCTCCTGGGCTCCTCGAGTATCTTCTGACTTGATCTCCAAGCCTCCAGGATCATAATCTTCCTAAAAATCACGCTGCCGAAGGTTTCATTCCGTTTGGACTCCGTTTGATATTCCTTTTCTTCGAAGTACTAAAAGAGGCAATAAAACAGCAATATGCGTTGGGCCTCCGCTTAATAGGTTAGTCCCAAAAGTAATATAAAAGTGTATAATAAAGCCTGTAATCATTCAAAACAGATAATAAAATAGCATGAATGCTTCATAAATTATAGATACGTTGGAGAGGTATCAAAGCGCCGCCGTCTCGAGGCGGAATCTAGGTGGAACCAATCTAGGGCTCCGGCGGAGCTATTTTGCCGGGGAAACATCCCTTTGGGAGGGGGAAATCGTCTCCATCATCATCACCATCTATCCTCTCATCGAGAGGGGGTCAATCTCCATCAACATATTCACTAGCACCATCTCCTCTCAAACCCTAGTTCATCTCTTGTATCCGATCTTTGTCTCAAAATCTCAGATAGGTACCTGTGGGTTGCTAGTAGTGTTGATTACTCCTTGTAGTTGATGCTAGTTGGTTTATTCGGTTGAAGATCATATGTTCAGATCCTTTATGCATATTAATACCCCTCTGATTGTGAACATGAATATGATTTGTGAGTAGTTACGTTTGTTCCTGATGACATGGGAGAAGTCTTGTTATAAGTAGTCATGTGAATTTGGTATTCGTTCGATATTTTGATGAGATGTATGTTGTCTTTCCTCTAGTCGTGTTATGTGAATGTTGACTACATGACACTTCACCATTATTTGGGCCTAGGGGAAGGCTTTGGTAAGTAATAAGTAGATGATGGGTTGCTAGAGTGACAGAAGCTTAAACCCTAATTTATGCGTTGCTTCGTAAGGGGCTGATTTGGATCCATATGTTTCATGCTATGGTTAGGTTTACCTTAATTCTTCTTTCGTAGCTGGGGGTGCTTGTGAGAGGGGTTAATCATAAGTGGGATGCTTATCCAAGGAAGGGCAGTACCCAAGCACTGGTCCACCCAGATATCAAATTCTCAAGGTAACGAACACGAATCATATGAGCATGATGAAAACTAGCTTGACGATAATTCCCATATGTCCTTGGGAGCACTTTGCTTTATATAAGAGTTTGTACAGGCTTGTCCTTTGCTACTAAAAGGATTGGGCCACCTTGCTGCACCTTGTTTACTTTTGTTACTTGTTACCCGTTACGAATTACCTTATCACAAAACTATCTGTCACAGATAATTTCAGTGCTTGCAGAGAATACCTTACTGAAAACCGCTTGCCATTTCCTTCTGCTCCTCGTTGGGTTCGACACTCTTACTTATCGAAAGGACTAGATATATCCCCTATACTTGCGGGTCATCAACGACTCAAGACCCTTGCGAGGGGCCAAGCCTTGCGAGGCGGACGGCACCAAGACCTCCAGGAGGAGAAGCCTCCTCGGGCTGGCTCCCGAGGAGTGGAGATTTCCATGCGGGTCTCACCTCGTGAGGCTCGGATGACGTGAGCCATGACGACCAAGGCCAGGCGAGCGCCAGTGGGCGCAGGACGACAGTTTCCTCTTCGGTGGTAAAGTAGCAAGCTCAGGTGCGGAGTCCCAAGGAATCGACCAAAGGTTTCCATTGCCATACAACAAGACCAAGACCGCCAGGACGGCAGGACGGAGGTCAGCGTCGAGCCCACCACGGCGTCACGCCCAGAGGCTTTGCAGGCGAAGACTACTTTTGTCAGGATAAGATGTACTAGTTGTCTCCCTTCGAATTTGGCCGTTGTGGAATCCCTTCACGCCTTCATTCAGGAAGAGGATCAAGGCCACTATAAATAGGACCTAGCCACCACCATAGAGGGGATCAGATCCATTCCACCCTGACCAGCTCACTTGAGCACAAGAACATGCCTCCTCCTAAGGTTGTTCTCCCGCTGTACTAGTTCATCCTCAGCCCCTCGAGGCCAATCCACCACAAAACAGGAGTAGGGTTTTACACTGCAAGGTGGCCCGAACCTGGGTAAACTGGTGTGTCCCCTTTCCTTTGAGTTCATCGAGTTAGGCCGTGAGATTGGCGAGTAGGCAGACTGGGGAGGTTGAGTTCTTCGCACACACCCTAGAGTTTGAACCTCTCAAGCATCTGCGGAACCCGAAATCCGACACCATGGAGTCCCATTTTGCGGTATGCCACACACCTCCCGATGAACATGACCCCATTTTTTGACCGTAGGCGCTTCAAACAAGTCTGTTTCCTTCGTTTTGTGGTACGCCACACCCCTCCCATCAACAGCACCCCGTTTTGATCGTAGGAGCTTAAACACAAGTTTGTTTCCTCCGTTCTGCGGTGTGCTAGGCCTCGTTTCAGCTATTCCATATAAGTCGGTTGGCTCCCGATGAACATGACGCATTTTGTTGCCTCCCGATGAGCACGACGCAGTTTCTCCATTCCGACTCAGCCGGATGGCTGTCGATGAAAAAGACATCATTGTTGCTGCCCGCTGCCTCTCCATGTACACGAGCCCTGGCCATACGTATGCGCGAGTAGGCGTTCGAGACCCCGCCCGTATGTACGTATGTAGCCGTATTTACTTTCTTGCAACATGGCTGCACATACGTGTACACGATATACATGGGACTATGTGACACGTCGGTGGTTCTACTACGACATGCGCCGCTCCTTACTCGACCATTGTTCATCACTGTAGAGAGACAGATCGACCGCTATGTATGTACATGTTCGCGACCAGACAAATAACGCTACGTATGCTTTGACCAGGTGGGTCCCATCAGTCAAGCAGGACAAGGAGGCACTTCCTTGCGTGTGAATATTTAGCTGGCGGGTCCCAGCTATTAGGGGCGGAATCATTTTCTTCCCGTAATAAGGAGGCACTTCCGCGTGCAAATATGTTTTTGGTGGGTCCCAGGTGTCAGGGGCAGGAATAAGGAGGCACTTCCTTTCGTGCGAAGATATACGTGGTGGGTCCTAGCTTTCAGGGGGAGGAATAATTTTATTTTCTCGTAACAAGGAGGCAATTACATGCGTGCGTCCATGGACTTGATGTGTCCCCACTATCAGCGTCTACCCATACAGTCCTCTTCCGATGACTCTCATTTGTTGACCACATTGACCACGCCGCGCCGAGTGCACCAAGACAGTGGACGATGGTGAGGCCCCGAACGGCAACGAGCCGGAGATGGGAAGACACGGAAGTGGAGTCGTAGATGGAGAGATGTACGAGGGTTAACTGATTCTAGTGTGGCATAGTTCTGAAGTCGGCGAAGAATAGCAGGAGGTGTGGAGGGGTGGATGGATGGCCTAGCCTACGGTGGGATAGCGCTTCGTAGTGAAGCATGCTAAGCAGAGCTGCTAGCAGCCGGAGGAATGTAGTCTTGAAAGGTTTGTATGCATTCATCCAATAGTAGTTTGTAGAACATTGCATATGTATGATGATTATCTTCAAATTGGGGTATCTAGTCGTCCTCTTTACTACATTGATTGGTTTATGTTTGTAATGTAGTCTTGAAAGATTTGCGAGATACTTAATTATCACTTTATGATATGTTGAATTTCATACAGTGATGCTACTTGTTATTAGAATTATCACTACATATGTATCAAAGGTTTGTTCTATTCTAGCATTAACACTTCCAAACTATTCTTTTTATCATCTACCTACTCGAGGACGAGTAGGAATTAAGCTCACTTCAAAACTATTCTTTTTATCATCTACCTACTCGAGGACGAGTAGGAATTAAGCTTGGGGATGTTGATACGTCTCCAACATATCTATAATTTTTGAAGTATTCATGCTATATTTATATCATTTATGTATGTTTTTGGCTCAATATTTCTCTGGACTAACCTACTAATCTATTGCCAAAGGTGAGTTCCTATTTTCTATTGTTTTTGGAAATATAGGTGAAAAATTTTCGTTACCGAAATGAGTCGATTCTTTTTATTTTTTTATAGAATACATTGGATATTTGGGCAAAGGAATCAGTGTAAAGCGATGAACGAGGGTAGCACACGGTCTTGGGGCGCGACCAAGCTCTAGGCCATTTGGGAAGGCTGTGTGGAGTCTCCTTAAGGCGGTTGATACTCTTGTTTCGCGGCGACAAAGCTAATTTATGGGGGGAAATCGTGTTAAAAGTTCAGCCCGGCCAGAGTTATCGATCTCTGAATATTTAAGAAACGGTGCTCGGCCTCAAAAATAGTTCTGAAAAACAGATAAACAAAGAGAGAAAAGATCCAATCTCGGAGGGGCTCTTGCCCGTCCGATAGCCATGCAAGGACCATGGAAGAAGAAGGAGGGGTGATCTCTCTCTCTCCCTCTCTCTCTCTCCCGGTGGTGCCGGAGTGCTGACGGGGGAACTAATGAGGATACAGACCTGGGGTAGGGTCATAGGCCTGACCTATATGTCCTACCCAAGGTCACTACCCTAGAAGATAAGAAGTCCAAGAGGTAACAAGGGACCCCCAGTTAAAGATGTCGAGTGCAATCCACTCGACCAGTCATGTCACTCGGGAGTCCCCCTACCTATTTTCACTCGACCACCCAAGGAATCAGTCGACCTACCAAAGATCAGGAGTCACTCAGCATTGCAACGGGCAGGCGTTCACTCCGTAGTCTTTAAGGTCATTAACAACACTTAAGGCTGGCGTTACCAGTAACGTCCACACTTTATGTACATTAAGTCCCTTGTAATGGAGGGCGGTGAGGGTCCTGGCGTACTCTATATAAGCCACCCCCTCCTCTGGCACAAGGGTTCGCACCCCCTTTAACATCATACGCATATAATCCAATCGACCGCCTCCGGCACCGAGACGTAGGGCTATTACTTCCACCGAGAAGGGCCTGAACTCATAAACCCCGTGTGTACACCTTCACCATAGCTGAGATCTTGCCTCTCCATATCTACCCCCCTTTCTACTGTCAGTCTTAGAACCACGACAGTTGGCGCCCACCATGGGGCAGGTGTCTTAGCGACTTGTTGGTGAAGTTGCACATTTTTCCGATCATCATCATCATGGTTTCTGGCTGCGGATTGGCTGAGGGCCGCTAGATCCGTCTCGACACGCTCGTTTTCATCATCGACGACTCCGCTTGGCTTCAGGAAGCTCCCCTTGACATTGAGGCGCTCCCCGTCCGAGGGGAGACGCACTTTCGCGCGTGCGTTCGCGGCATCCTTCTCCGGCTGCCGTCGACTCAGTATCGGTCGGCTCCGATGGTGTCTTCCCCCCCTCCCCCGCTGTTCGTCGCCGCAAGTGATCCGGTCGGTCGCGGCTTCAGCGGTGGGTGAAACACGCGGTGGCTCGATGTTCGACCACCCATCAAGTCGCGGCAATCAAGCCCGACGAAACTCTCCACGGCTTGTTCGATCTATCGACTGGATCCGCGGAGACCGCATCCGAATGCGATAGCAGCGACCCTGCGGCTGAAGTCTTGATGGTCGATGGACCGCCTGGTTTCCACCGTGAAGATGGCGAGGATGGTGGCGGCGATCCGTCGCGTGTCCATGAGGAATACCATCCCGAACCCCTTTCTTCGTAGCATAGGGAAGAACTTTGTCGCCGCAACATGGATGCACTCCACACGCCCATCGTTGGAGAAACCCCCGAGGCTCGGGCCTTGGAAGAGGTGCGCCTGGCTAATTTGGCTAAGCACACCCGACTGGAGAATCTTCAGCGCGCTCTCGATGAGCATGCTTGGGAGCGGGTCCCTGAGTCCAGTCGACGACAGCTTTTCCCGCCTCCACCTAAGGTATACCGCACTCCGATCCAAAATCTCATAGCTGTAGCCCGAATAGCAGAGTCAATTCAACCTTCCCAGTCGGAGGCCCGCAGAGGTTTGATGCAGATCCGGGCCTTGCTCCGGGCAGCAAGAGAGCAGAACACATCAGTGTCTCAGTCACGGAATAGGATTCACAGTAGATCCATAGTAGCAGATACAGTTCAGTCGGCCCACAACCCAAGATCGCCCTTGTGGCGTGAAGGCTGTGGACAGTATGATCATCAGCTCGACCGCGACAATCGTCGTTGACTGCCCATGCCTTCTCCGAGGAGTGCATCATATGTGCCTCGGCAGAACGATGATAGACGCCTTCACAGTGGCGAGCGCAGAGCACCAGTCGACCCAAGAGAGCCGGGCTTCAATGTGAGATCTATCCTCGTTCAAGGTCTAGTCGACCAGAACAGAGCGCATAGAGAAGACCCTGGTAGAGATCGTCCGAGTGGCAGCAGAGTGCATGTTTTCGGTCCAGAGTGTTTCAGCAGAGCCATCAGGGCAGCAGTGATTCCTCCCAACTTCAGGTTGGCGACCGGAGTCAGTAAGTTCACTGGAGAGTCCAAGCCTAAAACTTGGCTTGAGGATTACCGAGTGGCTATGCAGATTGGCGGTGGAAACGATGAAGTAGCAATGAAACATCTTCCTCTAATGTTAAAAGGATCGGCCCGAGCATGGCTGACTTAGTTAGCTCCAGGCAGTATATATAGTTGGGAAGAGCTTGCTCGAGTGTTCGTCAGAACTTTTGAGAGCACTTGCAAGCGGCCAGCAGGGTTGACAGAGTTGTAGCATTGTGTGCAGAAACCGAGTGAGACTTTAAGGGATTTCATTCAGAGGTGGACCACTTTGCATCACACCATTAAAAATGTATCAGAGCATCAAGCAGTTTGTGCCTTCAAGGAAGGCGTCAAATACCGAGAGTTGGTCCTGAAGTTCGGTCGGACTGGAGATATGACTCTGACTCGAATGATGGAAATAGCCACCCGGTACACTAACAGAGAAGAAGAGGATGGACTCCGTAGCGGAAAGAGTAAACCAGTCGGCCAAGAGGCCGGTGGAGGTAATTCTAATCAGAAATAGAAGCGTAAGGACGAGCCAACAGCACCCGATGAGATTGCAGCAGTGGCTCAACGAAAGTTTAAGGGGAAACCTAAAGGGCCCTGCCCCCCTAAGAAAGTGAAGGATCAAGCAGGAAATGATGTCACATCCACACAAAGAAGGACGAAGAGGGTAATCTGATTTACCCTAAGCATACCACTCGACAATGTCGACTCCTGATCCAGCAGTTCTAAGAAAAACAACCCGGTGAGAAGGAGAAAGAGTCGGACAAAGACGAGGACGATGAGGAAGACGACGGTTATCCCAAAGTCAATTCCACCCTCATAATTCTTGCTGATGCTGAGAGCAAGAGTCGGTTGAAAGTTATCCATAGAGAAGTGAATATGGTCGCTCCGGCGACCACGACCACATACCTGAAATAGTCCCAGACAGCCATCACATTTGACCAGTCCGATCACCCTGCTCGCATAGCTACCCCTGGGAGGCAAGCGTTGGTGGTCGACCCAGTGGTCGAACGCACTAGACTAATCAAAGTACTAATGGATGGAGGAAGCGGCCTGAACATCCTTTATGCTGAAACTTTGAAAGGGATGGGCATTCCGATGTCCAAACTTAGCGAGAGGAACATGAGTTTCCATGGCGTTATCCATGGATAGAAGGCCTAATCACTCAGTCAGATCGCCCTTGACGTGGTTTTCGGTGATTACAAGAATTACCGTAAGGAAAAATTGACATTTGAAGTTGTGGATTTCCAGAGTGCTTATCATGCCATTCTGGGCAGGCCTGCCTACGCACGTTTTATGGTTCGACCATGTTATGTGTACCTCAAGTTGAAGATGCCTGGCCCCAGAGACGTGATCGTAGTTACTGGCAATCGGCAGAAGGCGGAGGAGTGCTTCCAGAAAGGTTCCAAAATTGCTGATGCGCAAATGGCAGCAGTTGAACTTCAAGAATATCAGAAGAAGGCAGATCCGAGTGATTTACTCCGAGCTAAGAAGCCTGTCACAGATTCTGCATTTCAGTCATCTGGTGAAACTAAGCCGATTCATATACACCCGACCGATCCCAATGTCGCACCGACTCATATATCAACAACACTCGATAGCAAATAGGAAGAAGCGCTCATCTAGTTCCTCCGTGAGAATTGGGACATCTTTGCATGGAAACCTTCTGACATGTCGGGTGTACCCAGAGGACTGGCTGAGCACCGTTTGTGTGTCGACCCCAAGGTAAAACCCATCAAAGAGCATCTTCGGAGGTCCACCGTACATAAGAGAAAAGCAATTGGCGAGGAAGTGGCTCGGCTCCTAGCAGTAGAGTTCATCCTGAGATCTACCACTCCGAGTGGCTTGCCAATGTAGTCATGGTCCCTAAGAAGGACGATTCACTTTGTATGTGCATTGATTTCAAGCATATCAATCGGGCCTGCCCGAAAGATCATTTCCCTCTCCCCCGCATCGATCAGATTGTTGACTCAACGGCGGGGTGTGAGCGCTTGTATTTTTTAGATGCATATTTCGGGTATCATCAGATCCGACTGTATGGCCCCGATGAAATAAAAACAGCCTTCATCACCCCATTTGGGTGCTTTTTCTATGTCACCATGCCATTTGGTCTTAAAAATGCCAGAGCCACATTCATGAGAATGATTCAGAAGTGCCTGCTCACTCAAATCAGTCGGAATGTGGAAGCATACATGGATGACATTGTGGTCAATTCTTGCAAAGGTTCCAACTTACTGACTGACCTCGTAGAAACCTTTGCCAACCTAAGAAGGTACAATATGAAGCTTAATCCGTCAAAGTCCACATTCGGAGTTCCAGGTGGAAAGTTACTCGGTTTTCTCGTTTCTGAACGAGGGATTGACGGCAATCCAGAAAAAGTTGATACCATCCTCGGAATGAAACGCCTATGCGTGTGCATGACGTTCAGAAGCTGACTGGATGTTTGGCCGCCTTGAGTCGATTCATTTCTCGTCTCGGTGAAAAGGCCTTACCTCTTTACCGATTGATGAAGAAATCCGATAAGTTCGAGTGGACTGAGGAAGCTGATGCAGCGTTTGCAGAGCTCAAAACCCTGCTTTCCACCCAGCCGGTGCTTGCTGCGCCAATCAGCAAAGAACCTTTACTGCTTTATATTGCATCCACTGGACAAGTTGTCAGTACAGTACTCACAGTCGAGTGAGAAGAAGAAGGAAAGGCTTACAAGGTTCAGCGCGCAGTATATTGTCTCTCTGAAGTTTTGACTCCATCCAAGCAACGATATCCACATTATCAGAAGCTTGTCTATGGAATCTACATGACCATGAAGAAGGTTGCACATTATTTCTCTGATCACTCCATTACAGTCGTCAGCGATGCACCATTATCTGAAATCCTGAACAACAGAGATGCAACTGGTCGAGTGGCAAAATGGGTGATTGAACTCCTTCCATTGGATATCAAGTTTGAGGCAAAGAAAGCTATCAAGTCCCAAGAAATCGCGGATTTTCTTATCGAGTGGATTGAGCAGCAGTTGCCGACTCAAGTTCACTCAGAGCATTGGACTATGTTCTTCAATGGCTCCAAGATGCTGAATGGTTCAGGTGCTGGGGTAGTGCTGGTATCCCCCCGTGGAGACAAGCTTAGCTATGTTCTCCAGATTCATTTTGATTCTTCCAATAACGAAGCTGAATATGAAGCACTTTTATACGGGTTGCATATGGCCATTTCACTCGGCGTCCGTCACCTTATGGTCTACAGCGACTCGGATTTGGTGGTTAATCAAGTGATGAAAGAGTGGGATGTCAGGAGCCCAGCCATGACTAGTTATTGCAACATGGTAAGAAAGCTGGAAAAGAAGTTTGAAGGGTTGGAGCTTCACCATATACCCCGACTGAAAAATCAAGCTGCAGATGAATTGGCAAAGATAGGTTCTAAGAGGGAGGCCATTCCCAGCAATGTGTTTTTGGAGCACATTCATTCACCTTCAGTTCAGGAAGATCCTTTCACTGAAGAGCCCCCACAGCCTAAGAGCGCCACAGATCCGACTGAAGTCGAAATCCCAGTCGTGGTTGACTTAGTCATGGAGGTTTTGGTCGTCACTCCCGACTGGACAGTACCGTACGTCACATACATTCTTAGGAAAGAACTTCCAGAGGATGAAGAAGAGGCTCAACAGATCGTCCGACGATCTAAAGCCTTCACCGTGATAAAAGGTCAGTTGTTCAGAGAAAGTGTAACTGGAGTCTGCCAGAAGTGCATCATGCCAGAAGAAGGCCGAATGATCCTCAATGATATTAACTCGGGGACCTGTGGTCACCATGCGTCCTCTCGGACCATCATGGCCAAAGCATACCGAGCCGGATTTTACTGGCCACGTGCCAATAAGATGGCGAAAGAAATAGTGGACAAATGTGAAGGCTGTCAGTTTTACTCCAACATGTCCCATAAACCTGCGTCAGCTCTGAAGACTATCCCACTCGTCTGGACTTTCGTTGTCTCGGGATTGGACATGGTTGGACCTCTGATGACTGGCAGGAGTGGATTTACCCATGTGTTGGTGGCAGTCGACAAGTTTACCAAATGGATCGAAGCCAAGCCCATTAAAAACCTTGAAGCAAGTACATCTGTAAGTTTCATCAGAGAATGGATATTCATATATGGTGTTCCGCACAACATCATCATGGATAATGGATCGAACTTCAACTCTGACGAACTCAGAGCCTTTTGTGCTTCCCAAGGCACGAGGGTCGATTACGCTTCGGTCGCCTATCCTCAGTCGAATGGGCAGGCTGAAAGATCAAATGGATTGATTCTCAAAGGACTGAAACCCCGGTTGATGCGTGACCTCAAGCATGCAGCATGGGCCTGGGTCGATGAACTTCCATCAGTACTTTGGGGATTGAGGACAACTCCTAATCGGTCGACTGGACGAACTCCATTCTTCTTAGTCTACGGAGCTGAAGCCGTACTCCCGAGTGATCTGCTCCACAATGCGCCCCGAGTCGAGCTCTTCTCAGAAGAGGAAGCAGAACAAGCTCGGCAAGATGCAGTCGATCTCCTGGAAGAAGAAAGATAGATGGCCTTGATCCGGTCGACCATTTATCAACAAGACCTGCGTCGATTCCATGCCAGAAACATAAGGGGTCAGGCATTTCAGGAAGGAGACTTGGTTCTTCGAGTGGACTAGAAGAAACCACACAAGCTCGCTCCTGCTTGGGAAGGCCCTTTCGTCGTCACCAAAGTGCTCCGCAACGGAGCATATCGTGTTTTCAACGTCGAGCACAATAAAGATGAGCCACGCGCCTGGAATGTGGAACTGCTCCGCCCCTTTTACTCTTAAAGTATTTAGACTGCTGAGATGTAATAAGAAGTACCTTTTTTATCAAAAGACATGATTTTACAGTCTTCCGAATGATTGTTGTTCATTTTTTTACATGTTCTAAAATCCCCCAGTGGGTGCCTTAGCTGCGAATCCGTTTCACCTAAGTTGAAGAGAAAATCCTACCGAGTGGTGAGCCAGCCTCTCCCTCGTAGGCTTAGCTGCGAATCCGTTTCGCCTAAGTGTTAAAAAGTCCTACTGAGTGGCGAGCCAGCCTCTCACTCGGAGTCTTAGCTACGAATCCATTTTGCATAAGTGTTAAAAAATCCTACCGAGTGGTGAGCCAGCCTCTCACTTGGAGGCTTAGCTGCAGTCCAGTACTCGCCTAAGTGTTAAAAAATCCTACCGAGTGGTAGGTTAGCCTCTCACTCAGAGGCTTAGGTGCAGTCCAGTACTCGCCTAAGTTTAAAAGGTCCTACTAAATGGTACGGGTCGTACGAC
>NC_041385.1:434185552-434185846 GCF_002162155.2 Triticum dicoccoides | reverse complement strand
TGCAGTCCAGTACTCGCCTAAGTTTGAAAAATCCTACCGAGTGGTGAGCAATCCTCCCACTCGGGGGCTTAGCTGTAGTCCAGTACTCGCCTAAGTTTGTAAAATCATCACGAGTGAAAACTTATCTTCTCGCTCGGGGACAGCAAAGTGCGGGTCGACCACGATCCCCACCTCAGAGTTGCACCATCAAGAAGAAGGACGAGATTGAGCGTGTTGCCAAGGAGAGCCACTTTCAGGAACATCAAGACCATTGTTGAATGCCTCGCTGATAAGCTGACCAGTCCCGCCGAGTGG
>NC_041385.1:434163923-434185284 GCF_002162155.2 Triticum dicoccoides | reverse complement strand
ACGAGATTGTGCGCACTGTCGAAGGCCCATCCAATGGCTGGTGCCAAGGCAAACTGCTGACAGGAACGTCAAGACCATTGCTGAGTGCCTTGCTGATGAGCTGATCAATGCTGCTCAAGGCTCATCCAACAGGTCGACTGCGGATTCTTCTTCAGAAGCTGCATCGAACGAACAAAAACCAATCCGAGAGAAGAACAAGTTTCACTCAGAGATAAACACAACGTATTCAAAGATAAGCCGAAAGGTTTCTAACCGCAGATTAAAGTACTCGGATGTCAGGCCTGAAGGAGTTTTTAACGACTACAAAATCACTCGGCATTCCGAGGCAAATGAGGGTGAAGCATAATGTTTTTTCAGTCACTCGGCGGGAGAAGGGCTAGCTGGATCGCAGAAGCTGTCAAGGTCGATGCTGTCGGCAATATGAGTGGCTGCCTCAAGGAAGGTGTCCATGAAGGATTGGAAGGAGTGATTCTTAGTATTCACTACCTTGAGGGCCGCCAGCTTGTCTTCTTTAGCCTCCTTGCAGTGCACTCGAACCAATGACAAGGCGACATCAGCACCACAACGAGCAGAGGACTTCTTCCACTCTTGCACTCGGCCAGAAATCTAATTGATTCGAGTCATCAGTGACTCGAGGTCATGAGAAAGTTCCGCCTGAGGCCAGAGTTCGGCGTCCACTCGGGTCATCGCAGCCTTCAGTCGAGCCAGATAGGCAACAGCGCCGTCCAAGCATGATTCCAATCATAGCAAGTTCATCGCAATGTCATCTTTCATGGGACAATTGATGGGGTCGAGACCTATCTTGACCTGCCCGGTTTCAGCTTCAAAGTCCTAGCAAAGTTCTGTTCCATTGCGAAAAACAATGAGTCAACAATATTACAACATACTTCGATCGACGACAATTAACCAGTCGAGTGACCATACCTTCAAGCTCCAGAACTAGTTTCGCGGCAAGTTGTCCAAGATAGGACTCTAACTTGCCCGTCTTGGCTCTGAGGCCTCCAACTTCAATGGCCAGGTTCTCCTTGTCCTTCTTCAGTTGCTCTACTTCTTGATTCGCTTCTGAGATGGCGGTCTTCAACTTCGCGTTCTCCTCTTCTAATTTGCCGACTAAAGCCAGCTTCTGGTCTGCAAGCGTTGTCTTCTCATGTGCTTCCTTCTGAGTAGCAGCAAGGTCTTGGTCCTTCTTCTCCAAAGCTTCCTCCATTCTCTCTAAAGAAACAACACTCTTCAAACGAGCCTGAAGTTAACGGTTTTCACTATGCACATATGCTTGTGTGAAGTCACTCGGTTCAAAGAGACTGAAGGAAAAAGCAGTGAAAGACGCGAGCTACTAAATAGGCAAGAGTCGAGTGGTTACCTCCCATGATGGCCGTCTCTTGTTGAGCAGTCTTGAGGTTCTTCTTTGTGACTTCAAGGTCAAGTTCAACACTGATATGCTTCTTCCTTAACTCGGAAAGTCAAGCTCCAAGATCACAAGACCTCTATAGTCAGTGAGAAAGATATGTCAGTCGACAGAAATAAGAGATAATGACAGTTTAAAGTTACTCTAAGACTACTGCCGAATCAAGTATTCAGTAGTAGTCTCTGGGACTACACCCAGTGGGTGCACTTAGCGTGCCCCCACTAGTTCAGACCAACACTCAGCAGGGTCTGCCCAGCGTGAGTAAAAAAACAAAAAAAAGAGAGATGAGGTTCTAAGACCTCAGCCGACTGCCAGCAATCGACCGTGGTCTCGGGGACTACACCCAGTGGGTGCACTCGGCGTGCCCCCACTGATCCAGACAGTTTACTAAGTGAAAGAACATGTGGTGCCCCCATGTTTGGTTTTGGTAATTGATGACAATCTCTATGGACTAATGGTTGTCTTGAGTTTTATTTGAAGGATCTGTCCATAGGCTTTTCTTGAATTCCATGTGTTGGTTTCAAGGAGTTTATGAGTTGACCAAGGTGCTATTAAGGAATTATCCAAAGATTGGGCATGTGAGTGTTGAGCTTATTGCAAGCATGTCTTGAAGAAGAAGATTGTGTGATCATTCATGTTTACCTTCAAGACATCATCCAAATGAAGAGAGTTGGAAAGATTCAAGGTTGATCAAGACTAAGTCAAAGAATGAATCAAGTTGATCAACACACAAAGCATAGAAGATGTACCGAGAGGGATCAAGCGATCCCATGGTATGGTAAGCATGGTCAATTACGCTTTGTGTACTAACCCATGGTCTTCGTGAGAGTTCTTTGTGGGGTTAGGTTGCGGTGTGCAAGTTCAAGTAGGATCATCACGAAGAGACCATATGCTTGAAGCTTGCCGCCCATTGTGGCGACAATGGACTTGTGAAGATGTGCAGAAGAGTGGCTCACCCATAGTGGAGTATGGGGGAGCAATCTCTAGTCTTCATCGAGCCAAAGCAATCAAGAAAGGTGGTCCATCTTGAGGAGGAGAAGATCGTCATCATCTAGCTCAAGTGGATCATGTGCAAGGCAAAGGTTTGCCCTTGATAGGTTTTCTATTTTACCGGTCTCACGGTAGTTGTGGGAGACCGGGTTATAGGATTGATTGTCGTACTATCAAGGGGGGCTCTCGATGAGTTGCTTGATCATATCGTTCGTAGAGAGCTCAAACCATTGCATCCTTGCATCATCTTTTTGGTTCTTGTTTGGTTCTTCTCCTTGTGAGATTTGGAGCTTATGGTCATTTTTATGACAAGCTCGAGTTCATCGAAAACGGAGTTCTCATGCTTCTTCTATGATGTTTTCGATGTTGGAGGGTATGCCGGTTCTTCTTGGTTGGAGGTTTCACTCCTTTGTTTGGTAAGCATACCTCCCCTGCCTCTTCTTACTATCCAACAAGCTTGAGTTTGCTCAATTCGGAGCTCATATGAAGAAGTTATGGCAGTTCTGGTTTTCCTTGGAGTATTCTTTGTTTTCGTGGTTGTGGCATAAGGTTGGTGCCAGCGGTAGTACCGCTGGGCCGGAGCGGTAGTACCGCTTATCGCCACAAGCGGTAGTACCGCTGTCCCACAGCGGTAGTACCGCCCATGGCCATAAGCGGTAGTACGGCTCCGGTTCCGCGCTGGTACCGCCTCGATTCGAGACTGATGTTTTTCATGTCGGGTTTTGCAGTACTAGGAGCTGTAGTAGTGGCGGTAGTACCGCTACAAGCGGTAGTACCGCTCTTACTCCCGCGGTAGTAACGCTCTGGGGCCAGGGCCCTGTCTTCCTCGTCAGCGCGGTAGTACCGCTGGGTGGGAGCGGTAGTACCGCTCTCAGCGGTAGTACCGCCCTGCCCTAGCGGTAGTACCGCTCTGTGCGGGGATGTACAGTGGGGTAACGGTTGGATTTTCCCCCTCCTATAAAAGGGGGTCTTCTTCCCCAATGAACCTTATCCTTTGAGCTCGTGTTCTTCCCCCATTGTTGACCTTCTTCGAGCTTGCTAACTCTCAATCCCTCCATGGATTCTTGCTAGTTTTGGGGGGGAAAGAGAGAGGAGATCTAGATCCATGTTTCCACCAATCACTTTCTCCTCTAAGTGAGGGTAACCCCTTGGATCTAGGTCTTGGAGTTCTTCGTGTTCTCCTTCTTGTTCTTCCTCTCATTTTCCTCCCTAGCATTAGTTGCTTCGGTGGGATTTGAGAGAGAAGGACTTGGGCACTCTGTGTGCCCTTGCCATTGCATTTGGTGCATCGGTTTGAGTTCTCCACGTGATACGTGGAAGTTACAAGTTGAGAAGCTTATTACTCTTGGGTGCTTGGTGCCCTTGAGCTTGTTCCTCTTGGGTGCTTGGGCGCCCTAGACGGTTGGTGGTGTCCGGAGCTCAATCATTGTGGTGTATAGCTCCGGGCAAGCGTCGGGGTCTCCAATTAGGTTGCGAAGATCGCCCCGAGCATTTTGTCGGGTACCGGTGACCGCCCCCAAGGGTTGCCAAAGTGTACGGGTCCGGTGACCGCCCCCAAGGGTCGCCATTTGTATGGGTTCGGTGACCGCCCTCAAGGGTCCCTTAGTGGATTCACGGCATCTTGCATTGTGCGAGGGCGTGAGGAGATTACGGTGGCCCTAGTGGCTTCTTGGGGAGCATTGTGCCTCCACACCGCTCCAAACGGAGATTAGCATCCGCAAGGGTGTGAACTTCGGGATACATTGTCGTCTCTGCGTGCCTCGGTTATCTCTTACCCGAGCCCCTTTACTTATGCACTTTACTTTGTGATAGCCATATTGTTCTTTGTCATATATCTTGCTATCACATAGTTGCTTATCATGCTTAGCATAAGTTGTTGGTGCACATAGGTGAGCCTAGTTGTTTTAGGTTTTGTGCTTGACAAATTAACCATTAGGTTTATTCCGCATTTGTTCAAGCCTAAACCGTAATTATTTTAAAGCGCCTATTCACCCCCCTCTAGGCGACATCCTCGATCTTTCACTAAGACTCAGCTCGAGTCGAGTGGAATGGAAGATTTCCTAAACTCTAAACAAAGGCACACCCCAGTGGGTGATCGGATATAAAACAACATTCAAAAGTTCAGTCGGAGTTCGCTGACCTGAACATTGGTCTGCAACGCAGTGCTAGTGTTGTAAGCCACCTGACTAGCCTCGTGCATCACCTTCACCTGCTCCATGACAAGGTTCACCTGGCGAAGAGCCTCCCTGGCGGCACTCGACGAGTCGTTTGGGGTCTGATATGCGGCAAAGAGTGATGGCTCCAAGGCGGTCGAAGCAGTTACCGGGTCAGACGCTGGAGTTGCACTAGAGCGGCAGGAGTCGGTGCAGTCGATCCCGACGGACGATCAGTCGTCAGCGGGTTGGCGAATGTGACATTGGTCCGAACCGGTTCTCCGGAATGTTTGACCACCGCCTCAAGCGCCGGCGTCGTTGAGGGACTTGAACTTCAAGCCTCTTCCTGCTTGAGCTCCCACTCCTCTTCCTCCTCTCCTGTAGAAGCGCTTCTTCTTCTTCATCGTCAGGGAGCATGACGACCTCTTGCGGAACTACAGAAAGGGAGAAATATTAGAAATTTAGCCGAGACGATCCACTCAACTAAATGAAGCCCGGTCGAATGGACTTACCAGCTCGAGAGGTGGCCTCCTCGTCTCCTGGTGCTTTGTCGATGTCCATGTCAGTGGCAGTAGAGGTGGGGCTAGAAAGATATATAATCCAGTTGGTCAGAACAAAAACTTCAGTCGGCTTATGTAAACACAAGCGAAATACTCACCCCGAAGCAACAGGGACGTCCATCTTGATCCGCGGCAAAGTCTTCCGAGCCTTGGGAGGAGCAACCTTGGGCTGCTTGGCGACCTTCTCCGTCGGCTCCGGAGTCGATGTCCGAGTGCGCTTCTGAATGTGGGTACTCGGAGCCACGTTCTTCCCGCGCCCGCCCGCCGGGTCATGGTGCTGCTTGGATCGGCGTTCGGAGCACGGCGGCGAGTCGACTTCTTCCTCGTCGTCCGACTCCTCGCTCTCCTCCTCCTCCTCTTCATCCGAAGACTCCCAGTCGCCACTCTCCTCTGCGCTGGCCTCTCCCTCCTGGTCCTGCTCCAGGGCTTGTTCGCCGTTGGGCATCGAATACATCTCAGTAAAAACCTACAAGACGAAAAGTCAAGTAAAAGTCAGTCGAGATCGAGTACAGTCGGAACATATATGCAAGACAGTCGAAATGAAGAGCATACCTTGTCGGTCTTATTGTCGTCTCTGAAGGGAATGACTCACCTGGATCCTCTAGGGTTGTCCTGGTTTCCTGTGATGCTCCTCAACCACATGGCCACGGTCTTGGATGGCACTTCTTCTGGATGGACCCGAGCGGTGTCGTCAGATCTGGAGTACAGCCACATAGGATGGTCACGAGCCTAGAGAGGCTGGATGCGTCGAGTGAGGAACACTTCCAGCAGGTCCAGGCCAGCGACACCCTCATTGATAAGTTGGACCACTTTCTCCACCAACATCTTTGTCTCCACATTCTCAACAGCAGTCACTTTCAGTGGAGAAGGAGTCTGGACACGGTCGAGTGTGAAGTGGGGGAGGTCTGTCGACTGACCTGGAGTTGCAACATCCTGGCAATAGAACCAGGTTGACTGCCAGCCTCTGACCGATTCAGGGAGAGTCATAGCAGGGAAAGCACTCCTATGCCTCTTCTGAATACCCAAACCCCCACACATCTGGATGACATGGATCTTTGAGTCACTCGTTTTTGCTTTGTTGACCGACTGGGATCGGATGGTGAAGATATGTTTGAAAAGACCCCAATGCGGTTGACACCCCAAAAAGTTTTCACACATCGACATGAACGCGACCAGATACATGATGGTGTTGGGAGAGAAATGGTGGAGTTGAGCACCGAAGAAATTCAGGAATCCCCGAAAGAAGGGGTGCGGAGGGAGCAAAAAAAACCGGTCGACGTGGGTGGCGAGCAGTACACACTCACCCGGTCGAGGTTGTGGCTCCGTCTCCCCCTCAGGCAGCCTTGCCGCTCCCTTGGCGATCAGTCCGGACTCCGCCAGCTCGTCCAGATCTTCTTGCCGGAGCGAAGACCGGATCCAATCGCCCTGGATCCAGCCCGGCAGCAGCCCCGCGCGCGATGACGACCCGCGGTTTTGCTTCTTGCCTTTCGCCGCCCCCGTCGCCTTCTTTGCACGCTCTAGCGCCGCCGTCTTGTCCTTCACCATGGCGGTAGAGCAGAGGCGTCGAGAGCACAAGAGCCAGGTGCGATGGAGAAGCGGAGGAAGAAGAAAGAGAAACAGGCGTGCATAGTGCAGATGCCTCGGCCCCGTCGCCTTATAAAGGGTTGCTTCCGAGTGGCTGACGCATGGGACCAGGCGATCCTGTCAAATCCCGCAACAGTCACGCAAAGTACGTGGCGAGAAAGGCGGCGTGGAAATCGAGGCATTACTATTTATTCGCCCCGCCTACTTCGGCGCTCCCTGTCCCGCGCGCTTCCCCGAAATTTCGTATCCCGTGAAATCCGGGATATACTGTAGTCGATCGCGCCAAAGATCCTACACTCTAATACAGCACTCGGTAGACGATGCTATAAGTTCAGTCGACAACTGTCTGAATGGATCAAGGCGACTAAATCGACGCTGAAGTACCAACGTGAGGTTTCCATGCAGAAAAATGCTCACGAAGGAGCAAAGCTCGGAACAAGTTCAACTTCAACCTACTTTCCACTCAAACTTTAATCCATTCGGGGGCTACTGATGAGGATACAGACCTGGGGTAGGGTCATAGGCCTGACCTATATGTCCTACCCAAGGTCACTACCCTAGAAGATAAGAAGTCCGAGAGGTAACAAGGGACCCCCAGTTAAAGATGTCGAGTGCAATCCACTCGACCAGTCATCTCACTCGGGAGTCCCCCTACCTATTGTCACTCGACCACCCAAGGAATCAGTCGACCTACCGAAGATCAGGAGTCACTCAACATTGCAACGGGCAGGCGTTCACTCCGTAGTCTTTAAGGTCATTAACAACACTTAAGGCTGGTGTTACCAGTAATGCCCCCACTTTATGTACATTAAGTCCCTTGTAATGGAGGGCGGTGAGGGTCCTGGCGTACTCTATATAAGCCACCCCCTCCTCTGGCACAAGGGTTCGCACCCCTGTAACATCACACGCATATAATCCAATCGACCGCCTCCGGGCACCGAGACGTAGGGCTATTACTTCCACCGAGAAGGGCCTGAACTCGTAAACCCCATGTGTACACCTTCACCATAGTTGAGATCTTGCCTCTCCATACCTACCCCCCTTTCTACTGCCAATCTTAGAACCACGACAGGAACCATCTTCAAGTGATTGTCTTCATCAACGTCGTTGTGTTCACCGACATCTCCATCACCTTCCTCCCCCCCTATTCAGAGGCCCAATCTCCCGCAACCCATTGTAATCCCCTACTTGAACATGGTGTTTGATGCTATGAATATTTTCCAATGGTTTATGTCATCGCTATTATGTCTGAGTAAATTATTTTTGTCCTATGGATTAATTAGTGAATTGCTATGATTGGTTTGAGTTGCATGTGGTTATATTATTGTCATTTGGTGCCCATCATATAAGCGCGTGCGTGGCTCACACTTTAGGTTAGTTGTATGTTGGTAGAATTATACATATGGTGGTAGGAGGAAATGAAACCTTGCCTCGCCATGCAAATTGATGCATATGGGATTGAAGGGGGCCCAATACATCTTAATGCTATGGTTGGATTTACCTTAATGTAATTGCTTTTATTTTCCGATTCTTGCTAAGAGTTTCAATCATAAATACGTATGATTCCAAGTACAGATAGTATGTTAGTAGAGGCATCACCCACATATAAAATTGCAATGATGATAATCGATTTAGTAACTTAGTTAATTTCCAATGGACAATTCTGCACACCATACCATCACTATTAAACACTCGCTATTTTTATTGTATAGTATTTTTACTTAGGCATCACCTATCCTTTACTTTTATGTTCTTTAGTTTTTTGCTCTACCTCTTTATACTCGCAACATATATTTATTTCTTATTTCTAGATAAAGCAAACATTCAGTGTACATAGGGTTGTATGAGTGGCAGATAAGACCTGGGAGAATATCAATCCTACCTTTAGATTCTTGTGGATTCGACACTCCATACTTACCACCTCCATCATTAGAAAGTGTTACGACAATACCTTGCATTTGTGGATTACCACATTGCAATAAGCAACAAATGTAGAAAGTAAAACTCATCTAAGTGTGATAAAAAAACCATCATTTTATACTTAGTGACAACAATACAATACATGTTTTGTCCCTTTTTGTCACTAGAATATAAATCACTACAAGATTTGAACCCAGTACAATGCATAACTCCATGTATTGAACTACCCATCAAACTTGGCCAAAGAAGACAAATAAATTGGAGAGCATACAAAGCTATTCAATTATACAGCAAAGAAACTTCAAAAGATTCACAATGAACAACCTGATCATATGGTGATAATTCATTATATCCAAACAAACACGTAGTCGATTACATCTTATGGATCCCCGATCATGTGAGGCGGCTCGCATAAACTCTATATTGAATCACAAGGGAAAGAGGATGTCATCAAGCTACTACTATGGACCCTAAGGTCCTAAACAAATAATTCATACATGATCATGGAGGCAGCAAGGTTGATGAAGAAACCCTCGGTGATGGATTCCCCCTCCGAGAGGACGCTAGAATAGGCCTCCAGATTGGATCTCCTCGGAACGGGAACTTATGGTGGCGGAAAAAATCGGGGAAATTGGTACGAGGGGTTTCATGAAATATAGAATTTATAGGCGGAAGGATGGGTGGAAGGCGGTGCCCGGGGGTGCCACGCGGCCACCCATCACCGGTCACCCCCTGGCGAGCAGGACGTGGCCATGTGGGGACCATGACTGCCACCCCTGGCAGGTCCCGACACTTTCTAGAATCTTCGGGCCATGAAAAAACTCGCATTAAATCCTCAAAGTATTTTGTCCTCCCTAGATATAGATTTTCTGTAAAAACCAAAAACATGAAGAAAAGAACAACTGGCTCTCGGCATTAGATTAATAGAGTAGTTCAGAAATATAATATAAAATGCTGTAAAAAGTATTCAGAAGTGATATTATAATAGCATAAAACAATCAAAAATTGTATATACGCTTGAGAAGTATTAAAGCCTCCGGTGATGGATTCCCCCTTTGGCATGGTGCCGAAACAGGTCTTCAGATTTGATCTCCTTGGAACAGGAACTTGCGGTGACGTAAAAAATCAGAGAAAATTTACTCTGATGCCATCTCCCCCACGGCTCCCGGCCATCTTCGGGTTCACTCTGATGCCAATTGTTAGTTAGGACTCTCTGCCCTCTGCCGGCCATAATTATTTTAACACAATACAAGCAGGGTCCTTGACCTGCTGTGTGAAAAAATCGAAACGGTAAAAATATGTTTGCGACCAAATATGTTTATGATTGTTTTTATGATGACGCATATATATATGAACCTTTGGGGTTTTTCTCGAATACGCGCATAGCATGCATATCATATTATATAGAAAGAGAGAGAAAGAACCCCAATACATCAGACAGTGATACAAAGTTATACACCACACTTTACTCCACACCCCATTACAGCGCCTCCTGAAGGCAGACTACTCCCGTCTAGCCCACATAGTCATCACTACTAGTAGATGATCCAGGTCTCCCTTGATTAGACCCGCCTCTCACCATGCCTGACATGCCATCTCAAATTGAATAGCAACGGCCCTGATCGAGGGCGACACACCATCAAAAACTACACAGTTTCTATGCTTCTAGAGCACCCACATGCCCTGGGGGAGTGATGCCCTTATGTCTCTTGGTTTGAGACCTACCGTAGTCCTATCAAGGCACCAGGATTATAGCGTGTCGTCGGCAGTTGGCGTCCGGTCCCCAAGGCCATGGAGATCGTCGCCCACACCTCACGGGCAAAGTCTCAATGGAGCATGATGTGATTCATCGACTCATCGTGTTGGGTGCACAGAGGGCGCAAGCTTTGGTGAGGTAGCACCTTCCTAGCCAGCCTATCCGAAGTCCAACGTCCTTGATGGCGAGGCAAGCGAAAAAACTGCATTGTAACAGTGCTCTTGACCTCCAAGTGAACTCCGTTACAAGAACCACCTCGCGACCAGCAAACTTGGCACCATACGCAGATTTAGCGGAGAATTGACCATCATTCTCCCACGACCACCGAATTGAGTCCCTGCGCCCAGCCTATGAACCTTTACTTAGATTTAGGGGATGTTTGGTTCTAGGCCCAGGAGTGCCACACTTTGCCATACAATGTTGTCAAACTTGCCTAAGGTTAGGGGCTGTTTAGTTTGAGACTAAGTTTGTCAAAGCTTGCCACATCTAAGGTTAGGCAAATTTGACCAACTTAGGTGTGTGTTTGGTTCAAGCCACATCTTAGGCAAGCCACACTATGGTCCCACATCACATACACACACAAAATGTGGCAAGATTCCCTTAGCCTTGCCAACTTGTGGCTCTTATTTTGAAGAACTAACCTTAGGCAAGTTTGGCAACATTGTATGGCAAAGTGTGGCACTCCTAGACCTAAAACCAAACAACCCCTTAGTTCTTCAAAATGAGAGTCACAGGTTAGCAAGCCTAAAGGAATTTTGCCACACTTTTTGTGTGTATGTGATGTGGGATCATAGTGTGGCTTGCCTAAGATGTGGTTTGAACCAAACACACACCTAAATTGGTTAAACTTGCCTAACTTTAGATGTGGCAAGCTTTGGCAAACTTAGTCTCAAACCAAATAGCCCTTTATTTACTGCGCCGTTCCTCGAATTTGGAACTACAACCACTGTTCCTACGAAGTCAATGCATCGATTGATGCAACGCCAGTGCCCAGTATTACCTCCGGAGTGCATCAGCCATCAGTAGAAAGAAGCAGACGCTGAGAGCATGGTTAATAGCACAGCCGGCTGCTGGCTATAAACCCCCTCCACATCATCTATAAAGCCTTCACACACAATAGGTTGGCTATAAGTGTGACTCTAATAAAGACTTAAATATTTAATGCTTGTTGTATATATTACCTGTTATGATTGAATGTAACAACATCTTTGTGGCCAATATTTCACACAGACTAGTTGACTAAGTCTCCTCAATTTTGTTAGTTGACTAATTCCAAAGTGTGGGCAAATATTATGAAATAGCACAGTCAAAGGGTGCGACGCTAGCTAGGCATGAAGCGCCTATCAGTCAGGTGTTGCAGTGTAGTGTGACGCCTTCGTGGTGGCGTCACTCAAAAAGTTAGATGAGTGAAATTTTTTAGGGGTAGTTTATTTGTGAAATGATTTCACCTCCAGCGTGTTGTAAGTTTGGGTCGGTTCATGGTGACAACTGACAAGGCTCCACCATGTACTGCCGCCGGTACTGCCCTGCGCCACATGAATTGGAATCTCCACCATGTACTCCCGAACTTCAATTAACAAAGAAAATTAAAGCAGCAACCATATGGAGGCCCCGACAGCCGCAGTAGTTTTCAATTCTTGGGCCAGTTTCTGTCAACACCTTTGCAGACTGCAGTGCTTGCTTCTTCCCTGCGTCGGCTCATACCAAAGACACGGCGTGCTTAGTAAAACCTCTGTTAACTACAGTAGTAAGCACGAAAGCAGGTGGTAATGATGATGGCCTGAGAATAGCTCGGGCGATCATTGGAATGCGGTGCTTACAGGACAGCGTGCGCCGCCGCCCATGAATTCCTGCCCTGCCCACCTCGACAGCATCTCAATCCGTTCGCATTGGCCATTGGTGCAACTTGCAGCAGGCAGCCCAAAGCAATGGAAAGAATAATACAGACAGGACAAGGCTGATTACCCCTTTCCACGGGAAAGCTGGGGGTTTGTTGACACAAAACTGCGGCCGTAATCATGTCAGCATCGCCACGCTGGCTCTAAGTAAGTCGTTGTAGTCGCAATACGTTGTTCGCACGCACTACGTGCCTAAACTAACAAAGGTTATCTAAGCAGTTTTTAAAGATGTTCGCTTTACCTCATTCCATGTACTCCCAAATTCTAGAGGGCTCTTTACTTAACGACTACTACGTTAGATGGGCCGGTGGCGGTGGCCAATCTGTTACTTTCATCGAAAGGCCGGTGGCGGCCGTCGCACTGATTTCGGTCAGGGCCGAGGTGGTTACAACAGCGGTCGTGGCGAATATGGAGTTGGACGTGGCAACGACGGTGGCTATTAGGGCTTCCGGAATGGATGGAACCAGTGGAACGACGGGAAGGTCGAGGTTATGGCAGCAACTAGTGGCAGCGAAACTTCAATCCTCCACCTGGTGAGTTTCTCGAGGGAGCTACAGGGCCGCATTATCATCAGCGGGGAGGTCGGGAAGGGGATCGCGAGGTCGGGAAGGGGATGGCAGAACCCCCTCCCCCTCCCCCTCCCCCTCCGCGTCGTCCGTATGCCCCAAGGTATATCCTAAGCAGCTGATAATCAAACCGGCAAACATGGACAGTGGGGCGGTGAAGACAGCCGCATCCGTTGCCTCTACTTCCACGGCTTCTCTGCCTAATGCTGCGAAGGCGGCAGTTACGACATTGGGGGCGGTGTCCGTGCCGGCCGCGATGCCTACCGATGACAGAGATGGGATGAGCGACAAAGGTAGTGACAAAGCTGATAATGCGAGGGCTAATAAGGCGGCACACAAGAAAGAAAAGATGACCTGTTATCGTTGTGGTATGCGAGGCCACTTTGTGATTGATTGCACAGCAGTGTTATGCGACATATGTTTGAAGCCTGGACACTCATCGGATGATTGTCCGTTGCTTCTGCTACCCACACCCGTCGTGAATATTTATAGTGTGTGCAACACCAAGCTGATGTTCTTTGAGACTCCACGTACGATCTCGGTGACCCCCATGTCGGAGAGCTCGGAATTTGGTCTGGTCAAGGTTACTAAAGGGACATTGATAGAGGAACAGGTGTTTCAGCAGCTCAGACGGCTGCTTTCTGAGTCTTTCCACCGGTCCCCTGTCAGGTTGGATGATCAGGTTTACAGAGTTGAGTTCCCTAGGAGAGAGGATCTTAACCACTTGCTTAAGTGTGGACTCAGTAGTGTGCCCGGGAGCAAGTGTATTCTTGAGTTTGACGAGTGTACAAAACCTGAGCCGACAAGGACACCGCTGGAGAAGGTCTGGATCAGATTCACAGGTGTTCCGGAGACTTTGCTTAATGACTTTCTTATTGTCTTGAATCTCAGTTCTTTGTTAGGTAAAACAAAGAAGGTAGATATGCCATATACTCGTTTGCATGGAGTTGCTAGGCTACTCGTCGGTGTGATGGGTGCGGAATATATTCCAGATTATGTGCCATGGAACTATGATGGTCTGACTTGTGATCTAGATATTGTGGTTGAGGAGGTTCCCCATGCAGATAATAACACTGGGGACATTGATGTTGATATGACCGAGGGCGGAGACGAAGACGGTAGTGGTAACCAGGGGATGGATGTAAATCCCAATGACCAGTCTGGGAAGTAGACGTCGGCCGGAAAATCCACGCAGTCGACTGAGCCAAGGACAGAGAAGGGGTCGGCCCCCTTGTCCACTCCAGCGGCCTCTCTCCGGTTTGTTCATTCCAGGCAGTGTCCGCGCCCAGTCGCTTATGGAGTGACCGCATGGAGACGGAGGACTCTAAGGATGGCCTTCCTTTGGAGGTGATTCAGGATTATCACAGGCAGATGGTGGTTGAGGTTTCACCGTAGATGTCGCCGTAGGAGAGGCGAGTCGCTCCTGAGGTGGCGGATATCCATCCTTCTAAGCTGGAGGGTGCCCCTTTGGCCGACCGATCGGGTTTGCCCTGACTTTTTACACATCCCCAGTCGCCCCATTTGACTGGCTTGACACAGGTGGTGTCCGCGTTGGTCAGTGATGAGGGTCAGATGGGTACCGATTCTGACACCCTGGCTGACGCCTCACCTACGGCTCAACCCGGGAGGTCGGTGTCCCCCATCGCTTCTGACTCAGCCGGGCATACGACAGGCGGCCATAGCCCGGCTGGAGTCGCTCTAGAGGACGTGATCGCTTTCGGTGGTATTCCGGATCGTATGTCTGGTGACAGGCGTTTTAGACACCGGATTCAAGACCAACCGGACGCGGATGACATACAGATGGGGCGCGCCATGTGGGCCGCCAAGCTTTGAGACATCGAAGTTCATACAAGTATGTCAGTTAATACAAGTTGTTCAATTCTTCACTTTTCTGAGCATGATATTATTGATAAAGCCAAAAACTTAGGGCTCTCTCTTGGTAGTAATGACAAAGAAACCACAAAATCAATTAATGATCTACTAGACTTAGAGAAGGATAGAGTTGTGGATTTAATATGAAAATTAGCAACGGTAAAACCTATGAATGAAGTGGATATCAATGATCTTGGAGTAACTGTGCTTCAAAGTCTCTGTGAGGATTTAGTCCCCACGGAGGGCTTAGAGGCCGAGGAGGAAGATATGGTTCCAGAGGGGTATGTGGCCCCTTTGTAGCCAAAGGACACTCGTGACACTGATGCTCAACATGTTGAGGAGATGAAGGATAAACCAAAAAAAACCTAGAACAGGAAGGTTTATCCTACATCGGCGGCGCGTCGGAGTGCGAGAGTTAAACAAAAGAAAAAAATCCATGATGAACTATGAAAGGGATATTCTGGGATAGCAGAGGTCTAACAGATTTGGCTAAAAGGAGATTCCTTAGCGATACATCAATAGAATAAAAAATAGATTTTATGGCTTTATTGGAGACGGGTAGAGATAATTTCACCCCACAGTTTCTCAACACCATTTCAGGGGGGGGGGTGATTTTGACTGGCACTGTCTACCTCCAAGGGGGAGATCCGGAGGGATACTACTTGGGGTGAAGTGCAAAACTTTAGAAGTGTTGAATGTGGTCCACGGTGATTTTGCTGTCAAATTTCGTGTAAGGTCGAAAATTGACGGCTTCCGATGGGCTTTGGTGGTCGTATACGGTGCGGCACAACCAAAGCTTAAACCTAACTTCCTCGCAGATCCGGTGAGAGTTTGTGGGGATGAAAGGTTGCCCATTCTAATTGGGGGAGATTTTAATATCATTAGAAGACAAGAGGAAAAAAATAATGACAACTTCGATGGAAGATGGTCATTCATGTTTAAAATGATAATTCAAAGTCTTGATTTGAGGGAGATTGACCTGACTAGTAGGCAATTCACGCGGGCCAATTCTTTGCCAATTCCTACTTACGAGAAATTGGACAGGGTTCTCACTAGGGTTGAGTGTGGACAAAATTTTCCACTGGTTACAGTTCAGGCCTTACAGAGGGCCATCTCTGACCATACCCCACTACTGGTCAATTTCGGGGAAGCGACCCATGTGGGAAACAAAAATACTTTCGAATTAGGATGGTTTGATAGGGAGGGCTTCATGGAGCTCATTGCAGCTGAATAAGCCAGAGAGACGGGAGGGTCTTCTAATGTGGAGAGATGGCAAAACAAAATTAGACATTTGCGCCAGTTTTTGAGAGGCTGGGCCAAACACCAAAGTGGTATCTATAAGTGGAAAAGGAAAGATTCACACGAATTATTAACAAACTTGATGTGAAAGCGGAATAACCCATTCTTAATACTTTTGAGAGAGATATTAAGAATGAGGCCGAGAAGAAGTTGCAAGCCCTTATGAGAAAGGAGGAGATGAAATGGGTGCTTAGAGCAAATGTTCCTAAGATTGTCCAAGGGGATGATAATAAACTATTCTTCCACATGATTGCTAATGGGAAGCATAGAAAGAAAAAGATAATACAGCTAGAATAAAGATGAGGGTACAATTATAGGACATGAGAACCTAAAGCTATACATTTCCGAATATTATAAGAATATTTTCGGAGCACCCGAACAAAGTTTTGTATTTCTTGATGAGAGTGTGATCGGGGACATACCACAACTCAACTTAGAAGAGAATGAGGTGCTGTCTGCCCCGTCCACAGGGAAAGAGGTGTTCGATGCTATAAGCAAATGAAGCATAATAAAGCGCTCGGGCCAGATCGGTTACAGGCGGAATTTTATAAAAAATGTCAGCATATCATAAAGAGAGATCTTATGCCTATGTTCCATGATTTATTCGAAGGCCACTTAAATTTGTTTCACCTGAATTTTGGAGCAACAATGTTGTTGCCAAAGAATGTGGAGGTTGTTCGCATTGAGCAGTCTAGACCGATATGTCTTCTCAATATAAGCTTTAAGATCTTTACCAAGGTTGGCACGAATAGGTTGACACAGATAGCCCATTAGGTTGTGCAACCCACTCAAACTACTTTCATGCCAGGACGACAAATCAAAGAAGGGGTGGTAGTCCTACATGAAACATTGCACAAAATCCATTCGAAGAAACTAGATGGGGTTGTCTTCAAAGTGGATTTTGAAAAAGCGTGTGATAAGGTCAAATGGCCCTTCCTATAGCAAGCCTTACGTATGAAGGGGTTCAACGAAGCCTGGAGATCTTAGGTGGATTCATTCATATAGAAAGGCAGTGTTGGGATAAAGATCAATGATGACATAGGTCATTATCTTTAGACACATAAGGGGTTACGACAGGGCGACTCCAGGACTCTTGTGTTGTTTAACATTGTCGCGGATATGTTGCCAGTACATATTAGTCGGGCTAAATAGAGGGGCCAAGTAGGAGGTCTCGTTCCCCGGGCGTCTCTGTCCTACAATACGTGGAAGATACTATTATTTTCATGGAACACGATTGATGACCCAAGAGTATAGGGGATCTATCGTAGTCCTTTCGATAATTAAGAGTGTCAAACCCAACGAGGAGCAAAAGGAAATGACAAGCGGTTTTCAACAAGGTTTTCTCTGCAAGCACTAAAATTATCGGTAACAAATAGTTGTGTGATAAGATAACTTGTAACGAGTAACAAGTAACAAGAGTAACTAAGGTGCAGCAAGGTGGCCCAATCCTTTTTGTAGCAAAGGACAAGCCTCGACGAACTCTTATATAAAGCAAAGTGCTCCCGAGGACACATGGGATTTATCGTCAAGCTAGTTTTCATCATGCTCATATGATTCGCGTTCGTTACTTTGATAATTTGATATGTGGGTGGACCGGTGCTTGGTTACTATCCTTCCTTGGACAAGCCTCCCACTTATGATTAACCCCTCTTGCAAGCATCCGCAACTATAAAAGAAGAATTAAGATAAATCTAACCATAGTATGAAACATATGGATCCAAATCAGCCCCTTACGAAGCAACACATAAACTAGGGTTTAATCTTCTGTCACTCTAGCAACCCATCATCTACTTATTACTTTCCAATGCCTTCCCCTAGGCCCAAATCATGGTGAAGTGTCATGTAGTCGACGTTCACATAACACCACTAGAGGAGAGACAACATACATCTCATCAAAATATCGAACGAATACCAAATTCACATGATTACTTATAACAAGATTTCTCCAATGTCCTAAGGAACAAACGTAACTATTCAAAAGCATATTCATGTTCATAATTAGAGGAGTATTAATTATCATTAAGGATATGAACATATGATCTTCCAACGAATAAACCAACTAGCATCAACTACAAGGTGTAATCAACACTACTAGCAACCCACAGGTACCAATCTAAGGTTTTGAGACAAAGATCGGATACAAGAGATGAACTAGGTTTGAGAGAAGATGGTGCTGGTGAAGATGTTGATGGAGGTTGACCCCCTCTCGATGAGAGGATCGTTGGTGATGACTATGGCTTTGATTTTCCCCTCCCGGAGGGAAGTTTCCCTGGCAGAACAGCTCCACCGGAGCCCTAGATTGGTTCTGCCCAGGTTCCGCCTCAAGACGGCGACGCTTCGTCCTGAAAGCTTTCTTCTAATTTTTTCCAGGTCAAATCACACCATATAGCAGAAGATGGGCATTGGGGGCCTGCCAGGTGGCCCACACGGCAGGGGGCGCGGACAGGGGGTAGGGCGCCCCCCACCCTTGTGGATGGCTGGTGGCCCCCCTCTGGTGCTTTCTTCACCCAATATTTTTTATTAATTCCGAAATGACTCTCGGTTAGTTTCAGGACTTTTGGAGTTGTGCAGAATAGGTCTCTAATATTTGCTCCTTTTTCAGCCTAGAATTCCAGTTGCCGGCATTCTCCCTCTTCATGTAAACCTTGTAAAATAAGACAGAAGGCATAAGTATTGTGCTATAATGTGTAATAACAGCACATAATGCAATAAATATTAAAATAAAAGCATGATACAAAATGAACGTATCAACTCTCCCAAGCTTAGACCTCGCTTGTCCTCAAGTGAAAGCCGAAATCGAAAAATATGTCCACATGTTTAGAGATAGAGGTGTCGATAAAATAAAATACGGACATGAAGGCATCATGATCATCTTTAGAACAACAACATATAACATTATATAATTTCTTATACTAAAGTAACAATTCATTCACAAGGTAAAGTATGAATCGGAAACTTTATTGAAAACTAACAAAATATGATCTCAGTCATTGGGGCAATTGCAATTTATCATAACATCGGAAAGAGTCAATTTAAGAGTTTTTGAGCAAGTCCACATACTCAAATATCATTTAGTCTTTCACAATTGCTAACACTCACGCGATACTTATGGTTCAAAGCTTCAATCGGACACAGAGAATGATAGGGGCTTATAGTTTCGCCTCCCAACCTTTTACCTCAAGGGTAATGTCAACAATAATACTTTATGATAACCTACATCCGAGTGGATATATATATACAGACGATCTATTCTGCTAATATTAGCAGAATAACTATTCTGCACACCACTTCCGCACTGCACGCTGAACGCAAGTGCACTACATCTTCTTGACGACGAGCACTGCAATATAGACTAGTGAACTTCGCGTCGAAAAAAACTGCACGCAGTGTTTTTCTGGTACTGTTTTCGCTCTAATTTTGATTGTTTATCGGAACGAGGCGTATAATATACCGTTGAAAAGCTATGGATTAGGCGCAAAAATGATGCGGCGGATGACGAGTGGCAGCGAGCGTTTTTTGCGTTTTTTTTTCTAAACCGCTTGTCGGAATGAAGCAAATGATACGCCGTTGGATAGATATCATCGAGGCGCATCTTTTTCATATATATATATTTCTCTAATTCGTTACGGTTTAAGAGCAGTTTCAAATTTACTAAATCGCGGAATTCTGTTTTTCATGTTTTTCAAAATTTTCGGTACTGTTTTCGCTCCAGTTTTTTAACCGTTTGTCGAAACGAGGCGTGTGATACGCCGTTGGAAAGCTACGAACGAGGCGCAACTTTCATATGTTGCAATGTTTTTAAGATTCCTTACGGTTTTTAGTTTATTTTGAAAATCGTACGGCTGACTACGAGAGGCAGCGATCGTTTTTCGTGAAATTCTTACAAACCGCTGCTCGGAATGATTCAAAAAATACGCTGTTGGAAAGGTATCGACGAGACGCAACTTTTTCATGTAGAACACTCTCTCTAATTCTTTACGGTTTAAGAGCAGTTTTGCAATTATCAAAATGCGGACACTATTTTTTGCGACAAAAAAATCGACAAAAGAACTTCATCAGACAAAAAAACGCACTGCTTCAGACAAAATACCGCACTGCATGCGACACGGAACTGCATGGGTTCTTTTTATCCCTTTCCAATCTGTTTCTCACGAAACCAAAATCGATGGAGTGAACTACATCATATAGAAAATCACACTGCTTCAGATGAAAAAAAATGCTTTGCAATGTGTGACACATAGAACTGCATTATTATCATTATTTAGCTAACATTTTTCTTTGATAATTTCATTTCAACTGCTAGTGAACTGCATGCGACCACGAAGGGCACTGCATGTGACGAAGCAATTTACTTTTTTGGAACACATGGCACCGTACAAGAAAGAGTGTAATTCGAATTCGCATCGGTGGAAGTGAGCTCTGACCCATCGGAACAAACTGCATGCTTTTTCTGTCGTGACCACCAAGGTTTCTTAATAGCGAAACTACACCATGCTTTCAAATACAACAGGCCTAAAAAAATAAAACTACAGAAAAAACGTCACACAACGAGCCGCAAGCACTGCACCAATGGGCTGCATCTTTTTACTTTTTTCTCACCTCATCACTTTTTTCCGTGCTAAATGGAAGGAACGACCTCATCGATTTTCTTTACAAAGCGAACAACATTGCTTGCTACCGAGAACTGGATCCGGTCTTTTTTAACAATTACAAACAACCATAGAAAATATAGAAAATTGCACTTCGCTCGATGAACCACTCGTTACAGTGACATGAACTTTTCTTCAAACCAAGTGGTCATAAGCTACCAAAAAAACCGCAATCAGTGCACTCATCTTAAAAAAAAACACAGAGGAAATTAAACTAAATTGCATGCCGCACACAGCCCATGGTCTCGCTGTTGGGGGCGAACTGCATGGAGACGATTGGAACCCTCCTTCTGCAGGATAGGAAGGGAATGGGAGGCGAGGAGCAGCAGGTCAC
The DNA here is from genome assembly GCF_002162155.2 of Triticum dicoccoides. Classification (NCBI taxonomy): domain Eukaryota; kingdom Viridiplantae; phylum Streptophyta; class Magnoliopsida; order Poales; family Poaceae; genus Triticum; species Triticum dicoccoides. Next base: position 434,164,298 of record NC_041385.1, on the reverse strand, counting down.
CTCCGGCAGTGGGGCTGCTAGCGCACTGCACGTCGAGTGCACTGTACTACCTCAACATAGCGGACCGCATCCCTTGCGCCCACGAACAACAAGGAATGTAGGGAGGTGCACGAGCCATGGAGATGGGGCGCGGAGCATGTTACACTCATCTCTCCTGCAAAAATAAGGAAAATGAACCTCCAGAGAAACCACAACAGACTTCATCCATGAGCACCGACCTGCACCACATGGACACGCGCGTGGGCGCGTACCGCGGATGCCGGACTGCACTGTACGCAAGCGTGCCCCTGTACTGCTTGGTTGCACCATCAAAACCACGCATCCTAAACTAGCAAGCTGCACGACTGCGTCGCTCAGATTTGCCGGCAAGGGAAG
>NC_041385.1:434160375-434163667 GCF_002162155.2 Triticum dicoccoides | reverse complement strand
GAGGTCGTGATATGCGGTGGGTCGTCGCGGTGGTCGGTGTCGTCCCCGTGGTCGCCGGCCAAATCCCAACAGAGAAGGTGGTAGGTTGGGGGAATACTTGGAGGTGGAGGGGTAGGGCATGGCGGGCTACGGCGGTGCGGCATGGCAGGGGGAGCAGAGGGAGGCGCGCGAGGCCGTGACCCTGCGATCTTGCGGCGAGGGAGGCCGGGGAGGGCGGCGGTCAGCGCGAAGATTCAGGGCCTAAAAGGTGTAGTAGGGACGGGCTGGTCGCTGGGATCCAGTTGAAGGCAGGGGAGGACGGCGCCGGTCACTCGGATCCAGGGCGGCGTCGTGGCCCTTTCCTGTCCGGCGGCGGTGAGGAAGGTGGCTGGATAGGGTGGGTTGGCCGGGGCGATGGAGGTGGAGGTTGGGGGCAGATTGGGGAAAGGTGAGGAGGGCACAGCGGAGAGAGAGGAAGAAGGTGGATTTGGTGGGTCTGCTTGTGAAGTGGGGGAAGGAGGTGGGCACGATGGAGAGAGGAAGAATGTGGAGGGGGTGGCCCGGTGGGGGCGGCGTGCGGTTCGGTTTGGGATTTTATGCAGTGCGAAAGTGTTAGCAGAATAAGCGATTCGGTGTGCAGAATAAGACTTAAGGGGTGTTATCATAATAGACCCACCCTATATATATATGTATATATATATACACACACACACACAGCCGGTCTATTCTGCTAATATTAGCAGAATAACTATTCTGATAACACTTCCGCACGGCACACTTAACGCAAGTGCACTGCACATTCAGTAGCAGGGGTGCTGCAATACAGAGACTAGTGAACTTCGTGTCGGAGAAAACTGCACGTGGTGTTTTTTCGGTACCTTTTTCACTTTAGTTTTTTAACCGTTTATCGTAACGAGACGTGTAATATACCGTTGAAAAGCTATAGATTAGACGCAACTTCGTCATGTTGAACACTTTTCGAAATTCTTCACGGTTTAAGAGCAGTTTTGAAAATGATGCGGCGCATGACGAGTGGCAGCGAGCGTTTTTTTGTGTTTTTTTCTAAACCGCTCGTCGGAATGAAGCAAATGATACACCCTTGGAAAGATATCATCGAGGCGTATCTTTTTTATCTTTTTTATATCTATTATTTTTTTTAATTCGTTGCGGTTTAAGAGCAGTTTTAAATTTAGTAAATCGCGGAATTCTGTTTTTTCAAAATTTTAGCAATTTTCGTACTGTTTTTGCTCTAGTTTTTGAACTGTTTATCGAAACGTGGCGTGTGATACGCCGTTGGAAAGCTACGAATGAGTCGCAACTTCCATATGTTGGAATGTTTTTAAGAATCCTTATGGTTTTTAGTTAATTTCGAAAATCGTACAGCTGACGGCGAAAGGCAGCGGCCGTTTTTTTGTGAAATTTTCACAAATCGCTGGTCGAAATGATTCAAATTATACGCCGTTGGAAAGATATTGATGAGGCGCAACTTTTTCAAGTAGAACACTCTCATTAATGCTTCACGGTTTGAAAGCAATTTTGAAATTACCGAAATGCGGGTACTCTGTTTTTTGCAACACCCAAATCGATGAGTGGACTTCATCAGACAGAAAATCGCACTGCTAACCGCACTACAGCAGACGGGCAAGTGAACTTTATGGTTTTTTTTGTCAGACATAAATTTTCCAAGACGAGCAAGTGAACAGCATCAATACAAAAAATGAACCGCAACACTTTCGAAAGTGAACCGCATGAGTTACTGTTGACGTTTTCATGTAACACTTTTTTTGGGACAATGTTTTTCTTTAACATGTTTCAGGACTGTAGTAACGAGCCAAGTGCACTGCATTCTTCTATTTTGTCCTTTTTTTCTTCTTTGTGTTAACGCGTCCGGACTCCAGAGTAGAGGCTAGTGCACTGCATTAGTTTCTTTTTCTAACTTTTTTTCTTTCATCAAAATGAACAGCTTGAGAAAGATGGAATGAACCTCTAGAAACAACCAATAGTGCTTCGAAAAGAAGTACATCCAGCAACCACACATCATATGTCACAACAAATTCATAAAAATATGCAACCCCCACGGAAATTACATCCCAGTACCGCATGAGACATACGTTCATCCGAGTACTGCATGGTCAATGCCTTTACACATCAGACCGCATGATGCACAACTTGTAGTAAAAAAAAATGCACAAACTTACCCGAGCTGCAAGGGGCGATATACAAAACCGCACACCTGTGCAAATCGAGCTGCACGAGATGTGCTGCTGAACCTCTGTCGAGTCGCGCATTTTGAATGTGAACCTCATCAAGCTCCCATATAAATTGCAGGAACGGTCAGAGCGGACCGCACCGAGTGCACTGCAGGAGTAAGTGCAAAATTATATGGAAATATGCACAAGTAAACTGCACACCTCAGGACAAGGAACTGATTTCCTTTTAAAAACTTAACTGGAAAAAACCTGAAAATTCAACCGGAAGAACAACGCATAGCAAACTCCAGTGGAAGAGAGAGGGACGAGTGCACTCCGCGACCGTCGTCGGTTGAAGGAGAGACGACCCTTGGAGCGGTGTATCTCGCGTGCATCACGGTGAAGGGATGGCGGGGCGGCGTCGTCAAGTGTCGGGGATGGGGAGGAGGCTTTGGAGGCCGGCCGTGGCAACCGAGTTGCACGGGGGTGGCAACCGAGCCGCACGGGCCTGCCAACCGAGCTGCATGGGGCTGGCGGCGCGGTGGCTGCCTCGGATCCCTCATCGCTGACCACCGAGATAACCAAATCCCCTCCAATCTTTGAAGCCAGCTGCCCCAGATGCCCCCGGGATGGCAAGCCCCTTGGCTTTGACAATGGACTGCATGGAGAGGAGGAAGTGGGGCACGCCTCTGTGCGATGGTGGACTGCAGTGGCCAAATCCTCCCTGTCGGAGCTACTTCATCAGGACTCTGCGATGCTCGAGGCCGCTGTGGAGGTACCCCAGACCGAGGGCCCGTCTGTGTTGTCTGCGTGGCCAGCCATGACGCCCGATAGAGGGGGGCGCCCTAATCCATTGGAAGAAGGTGCCGCGGGGGGAGAAGCTGGTGCGGCGACTCACGGCGAGCACTGGGAGAAGCGCGGTGTGGAGGCTATGGCGGCTCGGGCCCCTGGTGGCGAATTGGTGTAGAAGGTGGAGGGGTTGGGGCGTGAGGTGGGAGGGGACCGGGGGAGGAGCGCGGGGCAGATCCGGAGATAGCCCATCGCCAAAGGCCGTGGATGGCTGGATCCATCGACGGCCCGTCGCTGGAGCCCGCGGCTGGCCGGATCCGGCATTGGCTCATCGC